>NC_134568.1:189390045-189451847 GCF_050947875.1 Dermacentor variabilis | reverse complement strand
TTGAGAAATCGCTACAGAGAAATCCGTGGATAATGCGCGAAGTCATTCGCTGGAAAGCCTGAGAAAAAAGGCATCACAGCATCAGAATGAGAGGCCCGAGAACTTACCTCAACATGCATCCCAAAAAACTAAATTCAGTTGTTAGACATCCGAACTAAAAACCGAACTGACAACTGCGAAACAAGACTGACTTAACACTTCCTAACTTTATCACTAGTAAGCCTTAGAGATTTTGCTATCACTTTCGCTCAAAGCCATCACTTTCAGAACGGTCTGTGAAAGACAAAAAAGTCGCCGTTTCACCCAAAAGACGAAGCATTGATTGCGATAGAAAATTAGTGGACAGCTATACGGAGTAAGAATAGTAGTTTTATCGGCCGTATGAACTTGTAAACAGAGGCATACTAACTAAATTATGGTGTCACGCGCGCACAAGCAAACAAGAACTTATCACACTCGATGACCGCAGTGTCCGCGAGCCACTCGCTGTCAAAACGCTGGTGTGAGCGAGCGCGGCAGCAGCAGCGAGCGAAGTGACCTCTGTCTATTGCTTCAACGCAACAGCGGTGAGAATACGGCGCGCACGAAGGTATCAGCCGTCTGCAGACCCCTTTCAAGATACCGCGCGCGCGACCACGCGCGGCTGTGCAAAGTACGCACTTGCCGGACGAGTCGAAGGGGCCGCCTCCTTCCTTCGGCGCTGCCTCCCCGCTTTCCTCCATGTAAGGCGCGCGAGAGTTAACCGCGATCGTCAGTTCCCCTTGCGCCCTGTCGCGAAATGCGCAGTTGCTTTTGGAGCACAACGCCGCCCTCCCCTCCCCCCTCGCCCCCCCTCCACGGCCTTTCGCGCGACGGAAGACGGTCGTTCGCTCTCCGCTTCCGTCATTCGCGCCTGCCCGATTGAGTCGCGGTCGTCGCCTTCCCTCGCGTGCTTTCACTTACACATACTGCATACGACGCGCGGCGACGGTGTTATCGCCCTTGTACTCTTTACTGAACATCACGACGACGGCGACGGCAAGAATGCGCCTGGAGTGTCCATATAATTGCTAGCGCAATAATATAAAGTACAACACGCAAAACTGCCTGTTATGTTACAATTATTTAATTTAATTAGCGCTGGCGAAAAACGTCAACCTCCTATGAGTTACTCCGTACAGGGCGCATTAGAATCCATTTTCGGCGTCCGCAAAACGCGTCGCAAAGCGTGCGCAGTACAAGCGTCCGTACTCAATTGCAAGAGAACTAAAGCCACATCGGGATAAAACTTTTCAGGACGACGGAAGACATCGCATATCGTCTACACGACAAAGTATAAAATCAGGATTGTTTTTTACAAAATTAGGAACGTTCAATTAAGGAATTCAATCAGAGCAAAGGCAAAGTGCATTAATCGGCGGCGGAGGCGGTGGCGGGAGAGTAGGTATCGCGTGAAATAGTATCCAGTGGGTACGGTGCGTAATGATGGCGTGATCATATCTTGACGGGAAAACGTGACAGCTTTGCTGGTCTTCGGTCAACGATTCTTCAATGTCACATATGCCTGCTAAGAGATTCACGTATCTGATTTACGCCGATTCCCCACGAAAGGGCGTCGCCCAGGAGACCACCCGCAATAGGCAAACCCCGCGAGTCGTACCGCGTACCTAGTCCTCCAGGCCTACGGACACCACACTGAGACCCCCACCAACACCCCATTTGATTGACCTCCAGACCGTGTGGATGGCGACATTCGCTGTAAGCACGTGGAAAGGGCATCGGTACCTTACAATACTCTCCTACAACATGGAATTCATCGAAAAGCTACGAGGACCGAACCCCTCTAAATCGATATCCCTTTTGATCAAGATAGACTGCGTGGCACTGCGACATAGATACGACATTCGAATGCGCAAATACTGGGTTCCGGGGCACGCGGGCAGAGACTGTAGTGAGGCGGGCTACGTGCTGGATTGTACTGAAAACGCGCACGCCCCGTTCTCTTTCCGAATACCACGTAGCACGAGTACGCGACGTTGACCCAGAGAAGCCTCGTAGCCCAAGAAAAGCAGACGAGAAGGCGGGCGCTACGAGACGCGGTACCTTGGGATTGGCGACCTCTATCGAAATTGCTTGCTTTGGGCAATTTCGAGAGAGGTCGCCAAACAAACCGAGAGAAGGCGGCGCCAGACAACAGGGTCCGCACCAAAACCACTATGACCGACGCCGCGCGCTGCGCACTCTTACCTCAAGGCACGGAGCGCCTCAAGGTGACTGAGCGCAACAACGACGACGGCCAGAAGGCGGCACTGCCCCAACACACTCCGGCCTGTCGGCTACCCCTGGTCGAAATGCAACGAGGCCACCGTTAGGCGTAGATTTTCTGCATATAGGTCGCTCCTCTACGGTAACTTTGTTTGATGATTTATTGACATCCCCTTTTGAAACGGGCTGCTAAGTCACCTAGCCTGTTTGAGTTACTGAGGTATCCTATGCATGATTTTCATTCTTGAATTTTGTACACACCTCTTTAATGTTGTTGTTTTTTTATCTTCCTCAAAACTTCTGCCTTGTACCGCTACCTATGCCGGTACATGATCCGGTCGTATTAGTCTCTTCCCAGATTTTTTTCGATCAATACTCTAAATACCTCTCACTTATCTAGACTGCAGACCGGTTGATGCTTCCGTCCACTTTAAATCCAAGCTCTTCTGAAAGGTGTACGTTACGCACGTGTCTCACTGTGCGAGTCCCATCGCATTACATTAGGATGTGCTGAGTGGTCTCCGCTGTTTTGCTGCCGCATACATATGCCTCGTCTGGTTGCGATTATTTGCTCCGGTAATGTTTTTGTCCTTAGGCAACCAGCTCGAGCCTCAAATAGCAAGACATTTCCCTTCGCGTTATCGTAACGATTTTCCCTTCTAGTTTCCTTCTTCTCATTCTTGTAAATATCCATGGTCAATTTTGTTTCCATTCTTTGCACCTAATTCGCTGTATTTGTTTCTCTGACCTTCTTTCTGGTGACACCTGGCTGTCTATTTACACTTTCAATTACCTTGTACTTGTTGCCAACTTTCTTGACCTCTTCCTCTATTCTGTGCACACGCTTTTCAGGTACAGATACTTGTGCACTTTAGCCGCCGATTTATTTTGCTCCATGATCTTGAGTCTTCCTTCAAAACTAATTTTGCTCTGCGCTTCTCTGACTTAAAACGAGGCCCAACCCATGTCACCCTGCACTGCCTCATTCGTGGTATTCCCGTGGGCTCCCAAAGCCAACCGGCTTACCGATCTTTGATTAACTTCCAGCCCCGACAATATGTCCGAATTTAAGTACAGAATTGCATTTCCGAACGTTAGCGCTGGCACCTTAACTCCTTTCCAGATAGACGTGATAGTTCTGCAGCAACCCGCAAGGTGGAAAGAAGTTTTTAATAAAGGGAAAATGAGACATTCATCTAAACGTAGATAAGTGCTAAGTGGATTCGAGTCCTGGACCAGGACGAATTTTTCTTCAGCTGCGAAGCTTTTCTTTCGAGGAACCCGTATGTGTTTCCTTTGTAGCACTTAGCTACGTTTGGGTGGACGTCTCATTTTCCCTTTATTAATCTTTTCCAGATTCCATGCACCACTTCACATTTACTGTGGCCCCGAAGCGTTCTAGGTTTCACTATTGCTGCATGCCGCTTCCTTTAGACGGGACATCAAGCGTCCTTTCTCGAACTGCGTGGGTCTTCTTCGCCTTGTCTGGGACGAACACGCCACATTCTCGCGGTAAGGCGGGGACAACACCGCCGAAGCATAGGTGCACCAGGAGAAACTGAGACTGCGGGAGTGTGATAACGACTCGTGGCGTAGTCGAGAGAGATTAACTAAGGCGGGTCTCTAACACATTCTCGCTCTCTCTCTCTCACACACACTTCACCTATAGGCCGCATGCGAGTTCTCTCTTGTACTTTATGTTTATTCATTATTTATGTATATAGTGCGGGCCAACGTATACTTTGTTTAGTATTTATATCTTTTTAGTGTACGTTTACAAGGCCTAAAAACTAAATTCTTAAAGGTTTGTGAAACAAAGATGTTATCTTTGATTGAACGCTGCGAGACGCTTCGTTTTCTTCGAAACAGTACGCCGCCCCTGAAAAACGGCAAGGGCTCCGATGTCCGTTTTTATTCTACGACGAAAGTAATGTAGCATAAGTTGCAGTGCCTGCGTCATAATGGTGCGAACGCACGTTTGTGGCTAAATGCATGAACGTTTCCGCGTTAGCTCCGTACCGGAAGTATATGGGGGAGCGTTCCGTGCGTCACGTTCTGTCGGCTCTTCCCATTCGCATATACGCAGTCTCGTCCCCGCGCACGCGCGAATCCGTTTACGTGCGCGTGCCTTTGGGGTGCGCCTCATAAGTATAACCATAAAATTAACGCTCCGGAAACACGGTTGCACGAAGTGAGGCCATTTATTGAACAATAGACAGCGCCGCATGGGTTCCGCATCCCCGAGCATGCGGCGGGTCTAATTGCGAACCGGTGGGCATCGCGGTACTCGGCTCCGCTGATCCGTGTCGACCACGGAGGGTGGAGCGGAGGGGGCCGAATCGACTTTTCTCGGCGCTTCCAATGGACATTCGGGCGATACACCTCAAGATCCGGCAGTGTGCCGGTGCATATTAATGCTGCTGCCCTGATGCTGCTGCCGCTCACGGCGCACGCGCCGAGGCGTGCGAAAGAGTTTCGTTTTTTTTTTTTCGGTCTCCCTCAGGGGCTTCGATGGCGGTGCCCTCGGCCAATAGCAGTGAAACGTGCAAAAGGCCTCTGCACGCTTTTCAGTCCGCGCGGGTGGCGTATACACTACAGTTAGGAAACTAAGCAACAATGGAGAGTCGGGTTAGCGTGCTACGAGGCTTCACGCTGTTCAGTCTCGGGGCGGCTGTAATTTCGTCGAAGCCGACTATTCAAGAAAGCGCGTCCGGGTTGCAGTGGGCGCGTGGAAAACCGCTACCTCGCTCGTTGTCTTGGGCGCCACTTCGCAAAATTGGGCGCACGATTCGCGCGGTCGGCTCCTCGCGCGTGTGGTACCGCGGTGTTAGCGTTCAAACGTAATAAATGTAGGCTTTACCAGAAGGGGCTTCGTGAGCGCGCATAGAATTATGATCGGGCATTTCAGGCTAAGGAATAAGCGTAGGCTACGTTAACGGATGCAACTGTGACGAAATTGGATTCGCAGCTTCTTACTGGCTCAGACGCGCGGTGAGGTCACCAAATACGTATTTTATGTCAGCGATATGCCGAGCATGAATTAGACGTTATTCTCCACAGCCGAATACGGTGGAAAGTTTATTGGCTGTTACGTCTCAATACGGCGATGAGCATTGCTTAGACGTTTCCCACGAGGTAGTCCTTTCATCAGCGCGCGCCCAGACGATGCCGCGGCCTGACGCAGTCTGTGACGAGCAAATAAAGGAGCTGACTTCGAGGTGACAACTGCCGCGAAGATCACTCTACTTGAAACTGGCCCTGACAAACTGAACTAATTGATGAAAGAGGCCAACGTCGAAGGATACCGTGAGAACCGCTCGGACCTCGAATTCCCAGATTCCTACGCACTTGCGCCTAATGCGGGCGCGAAGGTGTAACATAGGAGGCGGAACGGTGCGACATCGTGGGAGGGATATTGCGACCCGATTCGACGATTGTGACTGGCCGAGATGCAGTCATCAGATTCCCTAGTCTAATCTCCTAGGGAAGACGACGGTATTAAAAGCTGACTCCTTTGGTGCAGTGAGGAGGAGAGGTGTGCTGACGTGTAGCGATGTGAACTCGGACGCTCCTCCATGGCGTGGGCTTCCGTATCTGGAGCCAGTGTACATCACGTACAATAAACCCTTTTCCCTTCATTCCTCCTGCCGGATGTACTCATCGACGGGCTTGGTGGATTGCTGGCCCAAACGCCACCTCGAGCCGCAACATGGCTTGTCTTTTTCTTCTAAACCTTTGAGTCCTGTACGTCGCGTATTCTTTTCATGTCGTAAGTGCATATTCGCATGCTTAAATAACCAAAGGCAGCGAATAATTCTTTTCAAGAGTTATGACTATTGGTCTTCGAATAATAATAAAATATTTATCTGCCTGTGTATACATCTTTTGCAGTGGAAACAAACGCAGCTGGTTTCCGTAAATTTTACAATTATGGCGCTCTTTGCTGTTCAAACAAAACTGAGTTGACTAACCATGCCTTGTTTAAGCGCACAGTAACGTTTATTATCAGTTCTACTCGACATCGCTTCTAAGTCACAAGCCTCTCTACAATCACTAAAAAAATGTTAATTGTGGCGCTTACGTGCCAAAACCACGATCTCATGGTGAGGCACGCCGTCAGAGGGGACTCCGGAAATTTGGACCACCAGGGGTTCGCTAACGGGCACCTAAATCTAAGTACACGGGTGTTTTGGTATTTCGCCCCCATCGAAATGCGGCCGCCGTGGCCGGGATTATCTACAATGGCTGAATTCACGCCAGCGCGCGCAAAACCGTACCGGCTTGAAGCACATTATCAAAGGTTTTATTTTTTTTTCTTCCTTACGTGCACCACATAACTGAACATGCCAGCAAACAAAATGACGAAAGAAAACTGAATGATATAGAAATATGAAATCAAGAAAAGCTTTTTCTTTTCTTCCCAAGAATCATTTACACACACCCGCCGTGGTTGCTCAGTGGCTATGGTGTTGGGCTGCTGAGCACGCGGTCTCGGGATCGAATCCCGGCCACGGCGGCCGCAATTTCGATGGGGGCGAAATGCGGAAACACCCGTGTGCTTAGATTTAGGTGCACGTTAAAGAACCCCAGGTGGTCGAAATTTCCGGAGTCCTCCACTACGGCGTGCCTCATAATCAGAAAGTGGTTTTGGCACGTAAAACCCCATAATTTTTTTTTAAGCTAACACACAGCGAATAATCCCGTCCGCCGGTCACGTGCGACGTGGTTCTACCGCGCAGCTATTCTTCTCGGCATACCGTCTGTGGCTGAAGTATGTGACTTATCATAGCTCTCTCTTAACTGATAAAATTTACGTCTCTCTCTCTCTCTCTCTCTCTCTCTTTATTCTGATAGAACTTTACCTCGACCGACTCGAGCAAGCGTGGCCATCAGTGATTTCTAGTTTGCCGCATAACTGCCACCCACTCACGCGGCTGCGACATGTGCGTCGAAGAACGGCGCAGTTTTGGGACTCCCGTCGCCGAGGGGCGAGACAGATATCGAAACACCCAGCCTGCTGCCGTAGCAACAAACAACTTTACGTCGCGGTCTGCTGTTGTAATGCTCGATGACGGCGCCGGTTCTCGTTTTCCTAACCGTGGGTTTCGACTACACAAAGTTGTTTACGCAGAGGTCGTCTTGGTAGCCGACAACTAACTCTAGGGTACTATCGCAATTGTACAAGAATTAGGTTCTAACAAGCGTTCTTTAGCAGGGGCGCTTGGTGAAATTGCTATTCATAAGGAGGGCAGTGCAGGGTCCCTTCGCTGTTTCGGCCTCGGTTATGCGTGCCAAGTGACCTCAGCGACAGCACGAACGTGCGCGCTTACGTCGCGCTCGCCTTCGTTGCTCGCACAGATTACTTTCTATTGAGAATTAGTTAGCCAGTTACACCGGCCGTTAGTTGTAGGAGAGAGTTAAGCAGAGGGTATCTAAAAATAATAATAATATAATCAGCCCGCTGTGGCGCTAGTTAAGGCAAAAAGCTGAGATATAGTTTGTCGATTGAATTCTTCGACATATTTATGATAAATGCTAAAGAAGGAAGAGGAATTTTTTCGAGGAATCTTTCGAGGAATCTTTCGAGGAATCCGTATGGGTTTCCTTTGTAGCAATTGCTACAAAACGGGTGGATGTCTCATTTTCCCTTTATTCATTGCTTCTCTCCACCTTGCGGGTTTCCGCAGAACTACTACGTCAAACTCTTGCCTTTGCTTCGTGTTGTCGACAAATTCGACTTCGCCCTACCATCTGCTAGCCGCCTGGTTAGCTCAGATGGTAGAGCGGCTGCCCCGGAAAGGCGGTGGTCCCGGGTTCGAGTCCCGGACCAGGACGAATTTTTCTTCAACTATGAGGCTTTTCTTTCGAGGAATCCGTATGGGTTTCCTTTGTAGCAATTGCTACAAAACGGGTGGATGTCTCATTTTCCCTTTATTCATTGCTTCTCTCCACCTTGCGGGTTTCCGCAGAACTACTACGTCAAACTCTTGCCTTTGCTTCGTGTTGTCGACAAATTCGACTTCGCCCTACCATCTGCTAGCCGCCTGGTTAGCTCAGATGGTAGAGCGGCTGCCCCGGAAAGGCGGTGGTCCCGGGTTCGAGTCCCGGACCAGGACGAATTTTTCTTCAACTATGAGGCTTTTCTTTCGAGGAATCCGTATGGGTTTCCTTTGTAGCAATTGCTACAAAACGGGTGGATGTCTCATTTTCCCTTTATTCAATGCTAAAGAAGGAATCCAAGATTGAACGCAATTTGCTGCCTCTCTATCGCTGCGAATACACGGCGCAACTGTGTGCCATGCTTGAGTCTCTTTCGTCCTGTTCACGTTCCCACGTTTGCATGCAGTAACACGAGCGGTCATTGACGCCGAACAAGGCTCGGCGCTATGGGGTCAGCGTGGTGCGTTTGAGGGGGAGTCTCTTACGGAGACCGAATTGCTGTTCGGCGCCATACCGTTTCGAAACACCCGACGCACGTGGTTGCTCAGTGGCTATACTGTTGGGCTGCTAAGCACGAGGTTGCGCGATTGAATTCCGGTCACGGCGGCTGCATTTCGATGGGGACGAAATGCGAAAACACCCGTGTGCTTAGATATAGGTGCAGCTTAAAGAACTCCTAGTGGCCCAATTTATTCTGGAGTCCCCCACTACGGCGTGCCTCATAATCGAGTCGTGGTTTTGGCACGCCCACCATTTGCGTTCTTTGTTTTTCTTTCTTTTTTTTTCGTTTCTAAGTGACACACCGCGAGGCTGCCGAGGAAATGTGAACAAACGGCGCCAGTGGTGAAGGTGCGCACCGACTAGAACAGCAAAAGCTTACCCTTGATCTTCCTCCATCCACCCGTTTCATTGACGTCAGCGCAACCAAGGTCGACCCGTACGGAATAATAAGAGGGCCCGTTATCGGCCGCCCCATCAGCGCCGGATACGTGGCCGTGGGCGCACGCATCGCGCGGAGATAGCGGCGCGCGCGCAACACTGCGCCAACGTGATTATCGCCGGCAGTCACGGTGGCGCCGGCCGGGCGCTGCTGGCCAGCGCGTTCTCTCCGTCCCTCTGTGTCTACCCCCCATCCCCCTGCGCGGCTTGAAGCGCGAACCCCAAGCGGTGGGGCGCCGCGAATCGGCGGGACTCCAACTTCCGCGTCGACCGATTCCCTGCAGCGTGGTGGCCCTGTGCGATGGCTTCGTGGCTACCTTTACGGCTCGCTGCCAGTAGCGACGCTGCCTCTGTCGGGACAGTGTGCGTGCTGTTATTTTCATAATCTTACGCCGGCTGTCCAATCGCGCGGATGATTAAACTGCCTGAGCACGAGCCACAGCCAAGAAAAGTTTTTTGACACTCTGTCTCGTTAGGCTGCACGGCAGCGTGGTAAAGAGCTTCATTGCCGTATTCACAAATAAAACTTATGACTTAAGTACTGATTGACCCCTAAGGCGTTTCAAGAACCAACCTTCTACTTAAGCCATACTTTTGTCTCACTTAAGTATCGATAATTTGAGTGACCGCGAAGGTATCTTCGTTATTGTCGCTGAAGTGACTTAAGTTGCATTATTATACTGCATGATACTGAGGACAAAAACTAACAAACAATGAAACAAATAAAAAACCGCAGTTTCGCCCGCAAGGTGAAGCATCGATTGCGATAGCAAATGAATGCACAGCTATACGAAGTAAGGATAGTAGTTTTATCGGCCGTATAAACTTGGAAACATTCGCTTTCTAGGGAGAGAGAGAAAGAGAAACGAAGAGGGAAAGGTAGGAAGGTTAACCAAGGACGTGCCCGGTTGGCTACCCTACACTTGAGGAGGGGAAAGAGGAAAATAGATAAGGAGAGAAAAGAAAAGTAATAGTCAGTCATTCACAGTCAGTCGCAGAGAAATCTCCACTGTCACAAACGTTCATACAATCCAGTATCCTTCACGAAGGGCAGAAGGGCTTTTGTATGCAGGAATGCGTAGGCCATGGTCTGAATTAACAAGCATATGGTGTCAACGCGCACGAGCAAACATGAACACATCAGACTCGATGAGCGCGGACACTCGCTGTCAAAACGCTGGTGTGAGCAAGCGCGGCAGCAGCAGCGAGCGAAGTGATCTTCGTGCGGTCTATCGCTTCAACGCAAGAACGGCGAGAACACAGCGCGTCTGAAACGTAATACACGGTGGAGAATTCGGGAAAGGGGGGGGGGGGGCAGGCGTGGTGTAATTCTTTTCTGTGCAGTGGTTTTACATCTCGAGCGCGAGGTGCAAGATTAGGAAACAGGGCCCGCATTCATGAAGCCGTTTGTACGCTGGATCGTTTCGTAAGAACGGGCGCCGGCCAAACGTTATAGCGATTGCGATGATATCGAATACGCCAGCTAATCGTGACAAGTGGTTGTTACGGGCAAGAAATTCTGTGAACGCGACCCCAATGGTAAAACAGAACTTATTCTTAAGAGTCCACACATGCACGCATGGTGCAGGAAATACCTGATGGCAACAGAAAGCACAGAACATGGGAGAGAACAGAAGGCGGGAGCATGATAGCGTATCAGCGCACACATGCTTGCTTGCTCTAAAAGATGAAGCTTCACCTTAAGCAAACCAGCGTGAAGCCCAGAATAAACGAGGCAAAGCGCGAGGATGAAATTGCATTGAAGCGCAACGTAGTCAAAGCAATTCGAGGCCCTTGTCACGCGGGCGTTTTCCATAGTGCTTGAATCAGAGCGCATCGAACTCATTGCTGACTGAAAACTGCGACGCGTTCAATTTGTAACGCCGGTCGGCCCTGCTCGTCTCAAGCGCGTTTAGAAAGTTCGGTTCGTAAAGAACTTGATGAGAATCGTGATAATCGTAAGTACCCGTATAACAAAGTGTGTTCTTTCAAGGTACTGTGCCATTGTTGTGATCAGGGGACTCGTAGGAGCAGTCTGTCTTGCTTTATTTCGCTATTGACTGCTCGTAGGAGCAGTCTGTCTTGCTATTGCGCTTTTTGCGATCTACCGGCCTGTGTGAACGACTTTAACTGGAACGCATTTTGTGTATGTTAAGTCAGCAAACGTTTCTCATCGGTAACTTGGTGTTTGTGAGTTGGCCCATATATTCACAATCCTTCCTTGAAATCTCAGAACAGGTAAATCAATATCGTATTAACCCTTATCGGTGCTGCCACCTATCAATTCCGTGCCCTCTTCTGCCGTTTTTCATATTGCCTCTCTTGCGGCAATACAAGGAGGCCCTCGGACAGATGTAATGTAAAAACATATAAAAGAAATAATAATAATAAAAAGAAGAATAAAAGGTGTAGTTAGCCCACGGCCCACAGCGAAATTTCAGAGAAGAGTACTTGCCGCTTTAATAGTGGATTCCAATGGCAGATTCGCCGACGAACTGTGCGCCGGCGCACTCCGCTACGGCGCAGAGCAACAGACTGAAATCTGCGATTGAAACACAGGCACTGCCGCCAGAGCAGGCGGCGCTAGCGCACGTCTGCTTTCGGAAGCGCCCAGCGTTGCTCGTATTTTTCGGCTTGAAGTCCAGCGTGCGTTGTGTTTGGAAGTTTCGTGCTTTTTATTGTCTTCTTTCCTTTAATGGAAGTCACACCGCATGCAAGTCAGCTTTTGTTGTCCGCCGTGATTGTGTGTGGTGGCGTTGCCTTAGCAGTGGGCGGTGCTGGTGTCGTCGTTGTTGCTTCAGGCGGGGTTGGCCTGACAGTCACTGCCGGCAGTTGCTCCACCTGAGCTGCGCTATCCAGAGCACAAAATTCGCTTTCACTCTTCCACGAGGCCACAGTCGCGTCAAGGCTCTTTAGAACACGACAGTGCCCTTCATTGTAATGACATGGTATAGTACGCTTTATTGTTTATATCATGCGAAGGTTGTGGGATCGTTCCCTACCTGCGGCAAGTTGTTTTTTCATCCACTTTCATTTCCATTAATTTATCGTTTCTTTACTTCATTTATTAAGCACAAGTAATATCCCCTATGTGTCAGTGTTTGTTGGCTTCTTATGATATGGCTGATAAAAATCGGGCCCCTAGGTTAACCCCCTTTCTTCTGCTTTATTGTTGAGGCATAGAACAGTCCGCCTATTTGTGCGACGCAGACCTCCGCCAGAACACTGGCGCTGTTTGACGAGGTAAAAAAGACGCACAAACAACTCAGTTTACAGTGTTCTTCGCTATAGAGCTTTTAGAATTCAGTTTTGTCGATTCACTTTATATATATATATATATATATATATATATATATATATATATATATATATATATATATATATATATATATATGCATGCAAAACAATCGTTATGCCTACATATTAGTACCAGGAGCCTTATGTTTTATTGCTTATTTTCATTTGTTCCTTCTTTCGCCGTGAGTCAATGGTTCGCACGAAGCCGCGGCCCCAATCAGCGGGACGCATTATAAGAAACAATTATAATCGGACGCAAAGAATCGTTGCATAATACAGCTGCTGAATATCGTGTGTCATCTCATTTGCGAGGCAGGGCAAACAGGTTGATTTTTTTATTCGTTTATTTATTTTTCCTCTAAAAAACTGGATTCGCGTCTGCGTCACGCAAGCGCGCGCAGCCGATAGTCCTCGACCGAGACCTCCAAGTAGGATTTCTGGTCACCGACTCCGGACTGTCTGGATTCTCAGCCACCGCACGCGGCGGGCTCTCGTTTCGCAAGGCCGTCGTTATCGTTATTCGCTAACGCCTGCTGACTAATCCTTTTAACAGCTGGCGCCTCATACAAAGTACACGCCCATTGTGAAACGCTCCGCCGACGCCGTCACAGCCGCACGAAAACCATACATTCCCGTGTGCTGTTGAGCAACTACGCTGTTTCCTTTGAGGCTAAACGTCCCTTACCAGTATTTTAACCGCGGCACAGATTATGCGGTACGTGTGCAATCTCTCTCGGCTGTCCGGCTAGACCAAGATGGAGGACGTTGAGCAAAGAAGTAACCAAAATGCCGGGAAGAGAAAAGCAGGTATCTCGGCGCCTCGCCAAACCTGAACATGCTCCGCAATAGTCATCCTTCTCTCCGTCACAACAACTCTATCATATTTGCCTTTGTTTTTCTTCTGCAATCTATTTGCATGTCTGCAGAGGACGAGAACAGGAGGAAGGGGGGGGGGGGGGGGGCGAGGACCTTCTCACGTAGCAGCGGCGTTAATGGTTAAGGATGCACGCTTTCGAGGTTGCGAAGATTGAGAGCGCCGCCGCAACCTTCGCGCAATCACGTTGCTACCGTGTATGCGAGGATCTAACCTAGCGAAGCTCAGATTATTTAGACATTTACGGAATAATTTCTAGACCGAGGTTGGAAGTCGCTACGCACGGCCAGCATGTGCGCAACAAACAAACTAGCGAAAAAATTCGCTCGCTTAGTGCTGCCATTAAAAGCAACGTGACTGCGTTGCTAGCTGTGGAAGCGACGCCGGCTCCAACCTCTGAGAAGCACGTTTAAGAAAACACTATAGGGACGAGAGAGAGAAAGATGATGGCGAGAGAAATAATTATTTGTAAACGATGAGGTTGACTACATCGCAAGGGCCAGACCGTATAGTTTGAAATTTGCTCTATCAAAGGAAAGTGAATCTTGTGGGCCAGCAGAGTCGCTTTCGATGTTAAGGCCTTCTTTTGCTCTTTCGCGAGACATTGTGGTCGTTCTTCGTTCCTCTGTGACTGCACGCACAAGCTTCTCATTGGATGAGACACGCGGAGGCGCGGCGACAGCGCGCGCGCGATTACGCGACTCGCCTCCCGACTAAGTTTAGCTTTTGTTCGTGTTCATAATTAAGATGATACTATTCCACAATGGAGGAGACGTCAAAGTATAGTTAAAGTATTGTCTTAGCTGTTTGTATTTTGCGAAGTATTTACTAAGATAATTTAGAAGGGCGACGCTCGACTTTTTCCAACTGCCTTTCGAACTTGGCTTCATTCAGCTCGCTTCGTAAAAGGATATTCAAACATTCATGTCACTAATGGTGTTACTGAGAAGCATGCGCAATATATATATACCGCAATATAAAACCTTCACAAACTGCGCAAATGTGGTGGACTAAGTAGTGATACCAGCAATCGTGCAAGTACGTACTGCGCAGTCGAGGCCTGGAATAAACGTGCGTGACCTCGGAAAACAGTCACGAGCTTTCTTTTTTTTTATTCTAACAAACTTAAAAGAGAATTTTGCGCTGAGCGCTGCTTTGGTTTCGTTCCAATTTCGCAACAAGATCGCATTATTCGCTTGCTTCGCTCACTGGGGCATTTGCAGTCATTGCTTGTCACCTTTTTTTACATATGTGTATTTCTCTTTAAAAAAAAATTATAGTGTGCGCACTTCTCCATAGGAGCAGCGAGCTGCTGCAGAGACGTGTACTGGTTTCCACTGTATGTCAGCAACGCAAAGTCCAGACGAACCAAGCAGATGACGATGCGAAGTGCGTTCTCACGAACAATGCGAACCAAGAAATGCAACACTGTCGCGAAATTTGAGCGAAAGCGAACCGAGAGTAAGCGCCAGGTATCTTTTTAAAAGTTGTTAAAGCGCATGTCACTGTATGCTTCATGTAGAGCGTCTGGTAAAGAGAGACAATTTTTCCGTTGTTTTCCACTGCATGCATGCAATAAGTGTTCAAGATACTATAGTTTGGAAAGGATTAAGTGTAAGAATTAACGGGTAAGATATCAGCGAACTGCACATAATGTCGTCCTTCTCAGCAGAACTGGAGATTTCTTACACTGAAAAGCATTGCGGACTTACACTGGCAAACTTAAGAGCAGGTTTCAATTTTAAATATTAACACTCCGAAATCTTGAAGCATTGTTCAGTAAATAGCCTGACGAAGGAAGGAAGAGTTCGTGAGCGGCACTCAGCCTCTTGAAGTACTGAAGGAGTACGTTATTTATTTAGGCCAAGTAGTCACAAATGGTCACGAAAAGGGGGGTGGCGTCCGATTATAATACAGAAATGTACAGACAGATAAGAAAGGCTCGGAGCACTTTCAGCAGCCTCACCCAAGTCTTGAACAGCAACGCACGGATATCCTTGAAAAACATGTGACTATGTAATCAATATATTTTGGCAGTACTAAGCTCGTCTTACTGGAACATAGAAGGTAACAACGCAGCTGCAAATGAAGCTCATGATCGCGCTACGGGCTATGGAACAAAAAGTGACAACCGGAACAGTAAGGAGTTCTGACACAATATTACCCGCCTCTCCTTATTTTGATGCGGTTAGCACTCTTGGGATACTTCACGCACTTTCCGGTATTTATGTCCGTGCCTGTCTCTGGTCGTTTTGCCGCCCGGTGTCCCAAGTTGTCTATTGGCTCGGGCCACTATAGGCATGTATGTGCTCGTGGTCCTGATGCCGTCGACCGTGGTCGCTCCATTGTCGTCGTTCCAGCTTCATAACCCGACTCTCGTAATGCCGTCGTCGTCAAGATGTCGTCTTACCATCTCCATCATTTCAGAAACGTCATCCCATTGTCGTCATGCCGTAGTCGTCACAGCGTCTTCGCCGTTCCATCAACATCATTGCTTCTTAGTCATTCCATCGTAAATATGCTGTCGTCATTCAATTGTAATTATACCGCCGTTGTCGTGCCATCGTTGTCATTCATTCGCTGTCGTACCGTCGTCGTAGTCTCGTCGTGGTCGTTTCATAGTCGTCATTGCGACTGCGTCGTCCGATTCTCGTCATACCGTCGTCGACTTCTGCCGTCGCCGACCTCGTTAGCGTAGTGGAAAGGACGGACGAGGTGGACTAAGCAGATCCAGTTTCGAGCGCTTAGCTCTTGTCGCATTAATATTTTCTTTATTATTGTGGGGTTTTTACGTGCCGAAACCACTTTCTGATTATGAGGCACGCCGTAGCGGAGGACTCCGGAAATTTTGACCACCTGGGGTTCTTAACGTGCACCTAAATCTAAGTGCACGGGTGTTTTCACATTTCGCCCCCATCGAAATGCGGCCGCCGTGGCCGGGATTCGATCCCGCGACCTCGTGCTCAGCAGCCCAGCACCAGAGCAACTGAACGCATTAATACGATGGAGGGGCAGATTTGGCGACGCGCTGCTAGCTTTCGGCGGCGACACGATCACTACGCGCCCTTCAAGAGAACCCCTGCACCAGCTGACTGGCGCGCGCGTAATTGCTTTGTGAAAACACGCTACCACCGTCTTTAATTTTCATTATGTAACCGGGCTCTTGCTCCGCGCTTGAGGACACTGTGCATTTGGAGGGCGTTTTGAAGGAGTCGCGTACACTGAAATATAATTAATGATTTTTGGCTCATTGCAGAAATTGAAGCTTTATGCCGTAATTACTGAAGCGACGGCTACATAATGAAAAAAAAATGGGGCACGAGGTTTAAATGCCAGTACTCCTTCAAGAGGTCAGAAGGCAATTTTATATAGAGAGAGCGCGCGGGTAGCGGGTAGCCTATACCAGTTGAAATTAAAAGCAAGAAGTTGAGTTGGGCAGGTCACGTAATGGGTAGAACAGATAGCCATTGGGCTATTAAGGTAACGGTATTAGCGGGAAAAAAACACAGTCGAGGGCGGCAGTGGATTACATCGAATGATAAGGATTATTTACAGGCATGAGGTGGAGGTGGCTGATGCAGGACAGAGATTACTCCAGATCGCTGCGAGAGGCCTTCATCCTGCAGTGGATCTAAACAGGCGATGTTAATAATGGTTTCGATGACTAGAGGAAAGGGGAAGCGAAAAAAAAAAGAACGTTGGCAGATTTGTGCGACTATAGCCACCCTACACCGCAGCTTTCAGTTTCCAAGCGTTCTCTGGGACGGAAGACAGTAACGCCGGGAATCCTGTCGCTCAGGCACTCTTCCGAATGCTGAAGTCACTCTCTGCGGCGAGATCGCTACGGCTCCGCCAACCATGTAAGAAAGGAAGCTTTGTGTTTCCTCCTTGCCGCCAATGTTTGATCGGCAATTTCCTTGGCGGGTCGCGGCCGATGGTCATTCTGCTTCTGCGGTGGCAGCGACCTTGAATGCGCACTCTCTTACAGTAAAAGCTCTTACATTAACATTTATAGGGCGGAATTCACAAACCGTTTTGTTCGTAAGGGCGTTTTTTTCATTGGCCGGCCACCTTCGCTTATTGAAATGTCCGACATCACGATGGAATGTGCTCTTACGAAGTTTTTGCCAATACTGGCACTGAATTCTGAGATAAACGTTTACCGTACGCTTAAATGTGTTCAGGCATTGAATTTTGTGTGTGAAACGTTTCATTTAGGAACCTCTACACGTGCCCTCGTACCAACAATTTTTAAATTATTTTACTGCTGGAAAGGACGAATTCGCGACTTCCGCTGCACTTTATCGATTTATCGTTACTCCACTAATTCTATTAGATTGAGATATTTGCGGCGTGCTTATCCAAAAAATGCAGTTTATCCCTGCCAATTGTAAACCCGTTACAATGAGTAGTTCTTTTATACGGCAAGAGTTTCGAGTAACCGTCTAATTAACCCCAAGGTACAGCGCCGTTAATATAGGTAGGCATTAACTTGTGGCTCCCTCTTTCGCTGTACAACTTTCACATTTAGTTAGCACGTTCCCGAAGACGCTTTATATGCATGGTACTCTATACCAACTGTGCTACAGCGGTGGCGGGCAATCTGTACGCCACGCGATTCATAGGAGCGTTAAGCAGCGCCGCACTCTATTATTTCTTGTGCAAGTGATTTGTCTTTTAGTCGTAATTACATTCATACGCTGTGGCCCGTTACATTGCCGGAATGTATGGCCCGGAAGTCCAGCGTGAAATACAACGGTGGATAGCATGCTCGGTTCTCAATGGGATTAAGAAGTCAGTCCGTGCAAGATCGATAAACTAGCGTAGAGGCGTAGGTTCTTGTTCATCAACGTATAATCTGTTCTTGTGAGCAGCGGAGGGAACTCTAAATGCGAACTCTCGAAGGAAATATGACGGCTTGTAACAGCGGGAACGCATGCAATTTTGCTTCGCCGCCCTGAAAAATGTCGCTCGTTAAGTTCAGAAGTGGGCGGAGCGTTCGCATCAAACTAGCTCGGCTAGGATGAACTCACGATGCCATGATGTACCTTCCACAACACACGCGACGATAATGTTATGATCTGTGAATTCCGCGTGCCTATCTTTTGCGGTAGGGAAGTGGAAATGTGAGCACATTGCAATGCAACTGGCTGATCACGCGTTGACGCAATCAAACGCCGCAGCATAACAGGGACGTTCTCTCCTTAGTTGGGCTTTTGGGGCTTGCGTGGTTTGTCTCAGAGGTTTAACAAGCGCCGATAGTTTTTTACTACAATAGGTTAAAACATGTCTTAGTATTCGTGTTATAAATCTCCCCCCCCCCCCTTTTTTTTCTGGCTTTACATAAAGATATCGAGAGGTACAATGTAGGAGCAAAGGGTGTACTGTCATTTGCTTTTGTGGAAGTAACTATTTCTCCCATATTAAATGTACCTCTCGGGTGTTTTTGCATTCACCTATAGAGTACGTGAACATGCGCTTGGACACAATAGAATAGGGCAGGAAAAGGAGTTAAGGCTCAAACAGTGAGGTACTAAGCAGCACAGCCCACGGTTTGCTACACCCTACCCTGTCCGAGTGTGAAGAGGGAGTCACACACACGTACCCGCACATTGAGAGAGATATAGGCACACACACACACGCACGCACATTTGAGTGCCGTTGACAAGCAGAGTTAACGTGCTCCATTAGGAAATGCTAGAACTCGCGAGAATTGAGTTAATATGAGACAAGCAGTTAATTGCTCCAGCTAGAAACAGTGGCGTAGCTAGGTCGTCTGGCACCTGGGGCCCATAGGTCGTCTGTCACCTCTCCCCCCCCCCTCCTGGGTGTAATCAGGAAGGCGAGGACATAGAAAATTTTCTGGAAGGGGGGGGGGGGGGGGACAGCGATGTTTTAGCACCAGCACAGCCGCCTGAGATAACGCGCATGCCCCCCTCCCCTCACCCCCACCCTTCGCTTTCGTTCCCGGAAATCGCGAATGGAGCCCGTATACACGCTTTTTTATTTTCTGCACCAAATAATACAGGGTGCTGCACTGATAACTTGTGGCAAGCGCATTTGCACCTCTGCTGTCAGACTGTAAGGTTTTGCAGCCAATACAGATGCGGCATCGTGGAAAATATGTCACACAACTAACAAAAATACTATAATGAAGTTTTAATTAGCGTTTTTAGAGGCAATATTGCATTTACAAAATTTAAGCCCGACAGGCATATGTTGCATAAGAACAACTTCCGAAATTTGGCGTAGGTACTACGGCGTGCAGTATTTTGACTGTGGGCAGTCCTGAACCCAAACGAAAATTAAGTAGCGTGTCAGTGACGCTGATCTCCTCGCCCTGTTATAAAACGCCACCTGTTTCCCTGCTGCACGGGCGTCAATTTGCTATGAGAATTACGAGTTCTCTTCATTATGATCCGTAAAGCCTTTATTTTAATATAGGAAAAATGAGACATCCACCCAATAGTAGCAATTGCTACAAGGGAAATCCATACGGGATCCTCGAAAGCCTCGCATTTGAAGAAAAACTCGTCCTGTTCAGGGACGAATTTTTGTTCAACTGCGAGGCTTTTCTTTCGAGGATCGCGTATGGGTTTCCTTTGTAGCTATTGCTACAGTTGAGTGGATGCCTCATTTTAGCTTTATTAATTGCTTCTATCTACGTTGCGGTTTTCCTCAGAACTGTTACCTCAAAGCCTTTCTTTATTAGCTTCTATTGACAAACGTGATTATCCGAGCTGCGGTACCGCGACATGGTTTGGGAACGGAATAGAGCACACTTCGCGTCGAATCCTGGCGTCAACATGCAAAAAAAAAAGAGAGAAGAAAAGAGAGAGAGAAGGCCGCGATGAAGCCCGTGCCAGCGAAAGCTTGCGCTAGTGTTGGTCTGCACCCGCAACAGAGAGGACAGAAAAATCGACGTCACCGGTGCACTATTTCATATTTCTTGCGGTACTGGTATACTGGGCCGCCCGCAGTACCAAAGTACTGCACGCTCTAGCACCCAAGATGATTTTGTTTAGAGAAGAAGCTTTTGTACAGTTAATAATATGACTTTGGGTCCTCAATTCGCTAATTGCACTGATTCTTCTATAATTGCTAATCAAGCACTTATTTAAGATATCCTTATTAATTATCTGCCATATTTCGCACGATACCGAGTTCCTATAGTGGTAACAAAGACACGTAACCTGATAGAATATCGGGAAATATTCTTACAAAATTCACCTTCTTCTTATAAAATTCCGAAAATTCCGTGCAGCTGAAACAAGACACTGTATTTGTGACGTGAAGTCACACAACAACAAAATGATAAAGAGACGGTTAGCTAGGAATAGGATTCAACACCGTGAAACTGATACAAAACTAATACAAACGATACAAAACTTATAAATGGAACACTGCATACATACTAACGACACAAAAACCGGAGTGGGACAGTGAGCATTTTGCACTAAAACTTAATGACCGCCCCACCCCCCAAATGGCACCTGGCTGGCGTTCGGCTGGCGTTCGGGCGCCCGCCACTTATGATGCAAATCGGCGCTACAACTAGACGACCGACCCGACGATGGTGAATCGCAGAAGGCACTCATTAAGAGAAGTTGTGTAAATACGGACCACTGCACTATATCTGGAGTGCCTGAACGCCAGGCAGTGAGGAAATGTTCTTACGCAAAAGATGCTTTCTGTGCCAATATTCACAAAACTTCTGTAACGTATACGAGCGGTTCCTCATCGGCCAGCGTTCGAGCACCCGCGTCTCATGATTAATGTCGATGTAATAAGGATACAATAGCCGGGGAAATCGACAATCGAGAACGGGACTTACGTAAAAACAAAAATTTCTGGCAATACAGGCCCTATATGCGGCCGAATTCACAAAGCTTTTCGTTCGTAAGTGTGCTCTACTATCGGCCGGCTGCCTTCGCTAATATGTCCGTCGTCACGATTGCCTTATATCTGCTCTTACGAACAGTTCTACCGTAAGAACTGTTTTGCGAATACGGTCCGCGACGCTAATGATGTGCTACTTCCCACCTCACCATTCCATTCCGTAAGCTATTTGCTTGCCGCTCCAGACACCATGCAAATATCGAGCGTACAGGCTGCCTCCTTTCGTCGCCTTATGTAGCGCGTCTTCAGTGCAAACGCATTGCACAAGTAGGAGGCCACAGCCTCCACTTAAACGGCGGTAAAAACACGTGGCAGTGACGGGAGTTCGGTTACAGCGTTCACGATTCACGTCTCTGACCGCGCCCTGCGAGCCTATATCATCGAAGCGGGACCTCGTCATCTAGCCTTTCGGCGTTGGCTACCCAATAAGTGAGTTCGGGAGCCCCCTTCGTCACCGTGCGCAGATTATATATAGAGCATCCCCCCCCCCCCAACAGATCACGCTACCCTCGAAATTGCTTTGTGCGTCCGTGCTTGTTTGTACGTTTTGTTCTCGCTCTCTTTATTCCTGCGCAATAGTGGATGCCCATTGCACGTAGTCACGTCGACTCGCTAATTTCTCAGCGCGCGCACGAAGTTTGCTGATCGGAGCGCCACAGAATCTCCCCTATTCCGCACTGGCTGCTCCGGAAGAACATATTGATTGCAGGTAAAGTGAATGTACAAGGAGTGCAACGTGATGGCAATTGCATGTATGCTCGTTTTCGTGGACTAAGAGCTACATTAGGTTGAAAGGGACGTGTGCGTTAGAGTGTCTCCTTTTTGTTTGTTTATGTATGTGTTCTGGGCATAGGACACAGACAATCAGAATAATGTGCTGACCATTTGTGCGCACCTGCTCGTGGGCGTGCTGTTGTGCGTTTTCACGTCTTTTCAGCGTGGCTTGTTCTTTGCTGAAACTCTGTGCCGGTGTTGTGGTTTGATCTGCTTTGCTGCTTTGATCTGAAGGAAGGAAGGAAGGAAGGAAGGAAAACAAGAGGTGAAAGTCAGAGTAGTTAAAGGGACAGACAACCGCTCAGAACATGAATCTAGATAACCCCGCTGATGGAATGATTACCTATATATCGTAGTGGCTAAAACTAGCCATGTTTTTCTTATTAAACGCGGATTTATATTTTTAATTCATCACTAAAAGTCGCGAAAAATGACCTTTGGCGACTCACGCGGCAAGAACATGAAGCTGCATAAGAGGTCCCCCACGTGACCTTCTACTTGTGTACGCGGTTACTGGTCTTTTTATTAGTAATGAAATGCAGTATACTATTTATTATAAGTTTTTCCTGACTAACAATGTTCAGGTAAGCCTTCGTTTGTAATGAGCAGAAAAGTGGCGCTGCCTTCGCCTTCGTTTTCGATGAGTTGACTTGGCTCGTCTATCGACAGAACAACGACGACAGGATCCAGCCAGCCATGACGTAGGTAACGTAGGCGTGTACTTGGGGGAAAACGCGGTACAGATATAAGAAATGTCTGTACAACAACGCGAACTTATTGCACGAGCTTTTTATCTTCAAAAGTGGTTGAAAAGGTCAAAATGTAGTTGGTTACACTGACTCCTGTGAAAGCAGAACGATGGGCGGCTTTCACAATTGGCGAGGCGGGCTATCGACATCGCTCTCACTTCTAAGGGTTGCTGGAGGAGGGACTCTTACTTTTTTAAAGGCTGCTCAGATCGAAAAATTCTGCTTACTATGTATCCACGCGCTTTTGGAAGTAACCGCTGCAGACGTAAACACTACCGAGGGTGAGCTTTGCGTTGAACCATCAAAAACTGGGTCCCTAAAAATCGAGTGTCAGTCGTTTCAATCAGGTTAAGCGTGCGGTTGGCTACTCTGCACAGGGGGATGGGGTAAAGGGCAGAAAAGATAAGAAAACAAGAGAAGATAAAAAAAAGAAACGCATCGCTTCGCAGATTCTATAGTTTTTCAACGTGTCCCGTTTCTCGCTATGTGCCACAAGCTAAGCGAGGTAGCCATAACCTCACTTTGCTGATGTGCACTGCATATCATTTTGTTTCATCATATCCATCTCAAGTAGCATGCTAAGGAATGCCGCCAGGAAAGCCTCTCCAGGATTCGTCGAAGAGCTTTTTCTATCTCTCTCTTGTGGCCTCAGGTAGCACTTGAGTTCTCACAGGGCGCCTTATGTGCAAATTACTTAACTAACACTAACCTGATGTTCCTCAAACGTGCACTGAATTATCTGTTGGCATATGCGAGTTTTCTTTTTCTCTTCATTTTTTTCTCTCTCTTTTCCTCTTGTGTGTGTGTATGTGTGTGCGCCGAATCTTTCCTTGAGAACTGCGACTTGGCTTAAATGCGGCCCCTAATCGGAGCTACGTCCTCTAAACCAAGGAACGTACGTCGCGGTCACGTACCGCTGAGAGCGCCGCCTTCGCCCGGGAGGAAAAATGCTAGAGCTGCGTAAGTTGAGCATACAAGCATGTATAGTATATATACAGTACAGGCTATATATACCACCGTGTGTAGCGAACTAGGTGCGCTAAAGAATATAAAAGTAATGCATCTATTGCGAAAGGAAAGATGTAACTGACGCACTATACTTCTTTGCCGCGAACGCCGGCAATGCGCGAAGTCGCTTCAGCACTCACAGAATGACATGCTAATTTTGAAAACTTGTGCCATTAACTTTGTTTTCTCACTACTCTGAATTACCAGTTTCGTGTTGATTAAGGTCTTCTGTTAACTTCAAAGATCCAGATCTCGTATGAACGAGCATGTGAGTCGTAATTGTGGACATAGAACAGCTGCTCGCCAGGCGGTTTCGAGGCACACACTATCGTCGCAATATATGCTGGCAGCGTTGCTTTTTCTTGGGTGCCGCGTGTACTTTGGATGCCTATATAAGTTCTGCATTGGACGTTTCTCAAATGTTTATATATGTCATGGTTTGTGTGCTTTCATTGACTTGTTTCATTGAGTTTGACGTTGTCTTGTGTGCATATTTCGAAATTTGGCTAGTAGCCTCTACATATAAATATCCTCACGCAAACCGACGCGATAGCACGTTTTGTACTCCCGTCGCACCTCGAAAAAACTCCGTCCAGCGCGAGGTAAAAAATAAAAAAAGGAAAAAAAAACTCCCAAGGCTCCACGCAAATAGTTCCGCTTGCACGGAGTAAAAATTCTACTCCGATCGTACGGAGTATCATAAACTCCCAACCGGGGGGTCACTATAGAGGACAAGCATTATACTCCCACCTGAGAGTTTTTTCGGTTTACGGTGTGATACGTTCGCAAACAATGATAGAAAGGCAGCACTGTTGAAACATGATTGTGGGCGCGTCGGAACGTCCATTGTGGGTCGTAGATTACGCGCATCGAATGTGAACAAGTGGTTTGAGCGACCTGCCTGAAAATACACAGCGTAAAAGAAGCCGGCGGCTTGGCGTTCGCCTGCAGCCGAATCCGCCTCGCACTTCCTGCAATATGTGCGGCACGACCCGGCACCTTCGTGTCAAAGATCCGTGAGAGAGAACGGGGCACCGCGCCACCGTGGGAATATAGTACGCCTGTCAGTCTCCCGCACCCCACTCGGTACGTCGCTCTTTCGAGCACAAGCTCCGTCACTGGCCTACTTTATATTCCACTCGCATAGCTTTCTTCCGAGACCTCAGCGGAGATGTTGAAGGGGAGATATCCGAGGGATTACCTCACCGACCCATTCGGAAACTTTTCGTCGCACTGACGCCGTCGTTGACTGGCAAAGGGGCGTTTACTGGAACGGCATCGCTCCCTGTACAGTTTTCGAGCCCCAATTTTGATCCTCGTTCGGTTTTGGCCACTTTTTTTTTTATCACATGAAATTTAGGAGATGTTGGTGCGTTTAGGTGGTACCGGCTGCTCTGTTTCTCGTAGACCAGGTATATACTAGATATGACAAAGCAAACCGGCTGAAAAGTAACAAAGAAAAAGTTAGACAGTCAAGCGGCGTGAATTCACTGAAGCCGTTCACCACACAAATGACATCAAAAACAAATTTGAAGATAAAGGTCATCTCGCGTAAAAGTAAACGATACAACTCACAACACATTAGAACGGAAAGTCAGCTCACATACGATAAATGCAAATCGCAACATGTCACATAAGACATTCTAAAATGTGAAGACAGCTGTCATACACTAAATACAGAAAACATGAAATCAGGTCACAGCAATTCAAATGGTTATGGGGCACAGCGAGGAACAGAAACTCCAATCAGTGATTTCCAACAATATTACTATTTACCAGAAATCTTTGGAGGGCTACTTGCGTTCGCCTTTGTAACGTATCAGTTGGCCATAGGCCTACTCGTTTTAATTGTTATGGGCCTGAGGTCTATTTTCATTCAGGTGCGTATCAGATGGCGTCTTTCAGTATTATATCGCAGGTATATTCCAGCAATAGATCATGTACGTCTTTATCTGCGTGGTCGCAAGTGCATTGCGGACTATCAGCGCGACAAATTTTAGGTAGATGAATGTTTCAAAAGATAAGCTGGTATTCAATGAGCTTGATATACGAAAATCAAGGCAAAGGTCAATGGCAAATAATGCTGAAGATTTAATTTTGATCAAACCATGTTTCTTTGCAACTACGGTCTGGAGTCTGTCATAAGATATGGCGCAACTCCCCTTGTGATGACAGGTATAGTTTTGAAAGTTGGAAGCACATCTGGCATGCATTCCACCTGCTCTGTATAGCTGCTGAAGACGGAAGCTATACGCCTCGGTTGTTCATCGGTATATAGCGCGACCTGGAGACGTATTCTCGGACGGTCGCTTTTGGCGGTATCACTTTCAGTACGCGCTTATTGGCCGGTTAAGCAAAACCGGGTGACCTGATTGGCTGGTTGAGCACTACGCCACGCGAAGGCGACAGTAGCGCCGAACGTGATCGTCCGAGAACACGTCCGCTGATGAGGCGCAATTCCGCCGTCGCCAAGCTCGGCCCACGCTGGCCGCGCGGCAGCATAAGGTAACGGCAACATTGGCCGACTACTTGCAGACTGAGACCCTTCTATTGGCTCGGCCTGCTTCGAACTGCCGCGCATATCGGCACCTGCGGAGGTGAACAGCGGAGTCGCCGCGACGAGTTCCATTAACGTGAAGTGACTGGCAAATCTTGTCCGTCGCCACGCTGGTTTCGCCATGTTCCCCTCTTCCATCCATACTGTCACGACGTGTTGTCAGCATAGAATTTCTCACTACATTACCTAGAGGGAAATCTGGCGCTGCTGCGCTGTGGTATGCATGGGAATGCCGGTATATTGTGACTTCGGATTGGCATCGTTCTCGTAGAGACAGGACACCTTGAAGACGCGCTTGGCAAGTACCGTTCCGTCTGTCATAATGATTCACTTTCTACTAAAATAGCACGTGAAAAGCTGTTTTAGCTTTATTATTACGCGAAAACATGTTTTGTTTAACTATGAGAACTTGTTAATGCGTGTACCACTATATGTTACGTAAAAAGTATCAGCGGGCCGCTAAAGTTGGAGGACAGACGACAAGGTTCGCGCTCGCTTTGAAACAGTTGGTCGTCTGTTCTTGCTTTTCTTCGCTTGGTCATGCACTGTGGGTGAGTAAAGATGTAATATGCGTGAATGGAAACATTTTATGAAGATTTTACTTTGAGAACGCGTTATTTGCGTAGCCATATCCACGTTTTAGACGAAGCCTCTTACAACACCAGCCAACACGAGCCTCGCAGACACATATACCGTCATTCCCATGACGGCACGGTGCCCCCTTAAGAAACTCCCATAGACGGTGGCGCCAGATTACCCTCTAGGTGTTATAGTGAGAAACTCTATGGTTGTCAGAGTCTTATCCTTCCAGGCGCCGTGCTGCGCACTGCCCTCGCCCAATTAATCGCATCGCCGCGCGAGCAGCGAGTCACTAGACGGAAAGTGCAAGTCGACGCTAGAGCTTCGCAAAACAAGAAGCTTCAGGAAAAGAAAAAAAAAAAGCGCGACGTGCCGGGGCGCGCCTGTCGTGGCAACTCCGTCTACAACGCCGGTCGCGCGCACCAGAAAGGATCGTTTTGCAGTGCCGTGCCGTGATGGCGCGAGTGGACAGTTTCGTGCTCACCGATGCGGCGGTTTCTGGTCTGTCTCCTAAGCTGTGCGATGCCGAGGGCTGCTGACCGCTGCGATCGAGATCTTTGCCGAGGCCGTTCGGAGTGCGCCCCTTCTCTTCCTGCACAGAAACACATAATGGTGCAAGGACACTGACACATATATGGCTGTACAGGTACGTCAGGGTCATTTGCTTTGCTCCATTTTCCTTCCATGTTCTTCTAATCCCGCACTGAAGTGTTCCTTCGAGGGAAATTAGTAGCATTTAGCTTAGCTCTTGTCTTATTTCGCTTCTGTCATCCACCGAAAACGCCGCATGAATAAGTGGCCGAATTCCCAAAGACTTTCCTTCGAAGACCTACGTGTATGCCATTTGGCCAGCCGCCTTCGGTAATGATATATTCGTTTTCACGATTCGCCTGCGCCTGATCTTTGGAAAGGTTCTGGTGTTCGATGTACCTGGTATAAATACGGGCCTGGTGGCCGCATTCACGAAGCTGTTCGCGTATGGCGATGGTTGAAAAGAACATGCACCAGCCAACTTCCCAATCCCAATGGCAAACATTTCTCTCGAGTGAGAATGTTTAGGAATACTCAGGGCTCATATTGAGAAAAGTTCATATTTAGAAATTTTTACAATGTACGTATAATGATGCCCTCCGCGATTGGTCGTCGTCCCTATGGTGCTTTCGTTGTCATGCCCATTACTGCATTGTACGGCAGGTGCCAAATGCCAGCCATTGAGGGAACGCTCTTGCGTATAAAGATTTGTTAAGGTGGGCGCAGGTGTCGGGTCCGCGAAGCTTTTCGTGCGGTGTCGTTGGTCAGCACCTCGTTCGCTGTTACCACTCTCCGATGTTTGATTTCACGAACCGCTTTTGTGCACATGAACGGCTCTCACTAGTTCGAAGCCCGGCCGCGGCGTGTGTGTCGAAGGTGGCAAAGTGGGAGAAAGAATGGTGCACAGAAACCTCCATTAAAGGACCACAGATTGTCTAAACGTTTGAGTCAATGGCTTTAATGTGTCCTCAGACGTTAGACTTGATGGTGTATTTATTACTGTCCCCTGCGCTGAGCGAGCGCTTTAACCTGCTTTTTTCAATACACAGTCCAATCGTGCTGACAAAAAGACAGCAATATAGTGACCTCTTCATGGCTATCACATTTCCAGACTGGACGCACCGGTTATTTCACGCGTACAGCTGACAGCTTTGCAGGTAAACTTGGAAGCTTCGCCGTTCACTTTGTACGCTACGTCTCGAACACGCACGCGAAATATAGCCTGTCGCTAACGGGCGATAGGCTAGTTGTGGTCAGTGAGTATATATATACCAGCAATTGTGCATTGGCGCTGCGCTTGCCAGCAATCGCCTGCAGTGCAAATCTTGCTTCCAACTGAGGGCCGGCAGCAGTATGTGGCTGCCTTTTGGAGGAGCTGACATCCCCTGGCGACGCATAGCCGGTGGCCTTTTCGCTTCTTGCATATATATATATATATATATATATATATATATATATATATATATATATATATATATATATATATATATATATATATATATATATATATATATATATATATATAGAGAGAGAGAGAGAGAGAGAGAGAGGGAGAGAGAGGGAAAGGTTAACCAAGGACGTGCCCGGTTGGCCACCCTAAAGGGTGGACTACGACTGTGCATCACGCTTCATGCTCAGCAAGCGCATACTTCGTGCCGTGCAAATGCGTGCTCCAAACAGAGCCACTGAACTAGCCTTACCCATAGCCTCGCTCAAAGCAAGCAAAAGGAAAACGTGTTCGCACGTGGCATGCGTCTCGCCTATATACATGTGGCAAGCGTGCCATCGCTCGAGCCTACGGCGTCTGTAACGTTTCGTGCCTGCTTGCCACCACCTCTGGGCTTTTTCACGCTCAAGAGGGAAAGGTGGGGAAGCTAACCAGTCGGCGACTACATTGCGGCTCTGGACCTCGCAATACGTATGTGTGGGGATTTACAAGAGGACGCGGGGTTTATTTCGATAGCATAGGGTTGTTTAACGAGTTACAAAATAACAAGTGTGCACCACCGCTATGTCCCCAAGGTCGCCGTGCCCCCAACTGCTGTATTTTTAAAATGGTTTGTATAATGCCTACTCGCAATTGGCGTCGTAAGCGTACAGCGTTATGACTGTTTTAGGTCAAAGTATTGCGCAGTTTTCCATCCCAAATCAACGCCTCGATATCCCGGAAGGATTTGTTCTTGGGCTAGTTGGTGTCTAAGCTTGCTAAACATGTTGTTTCTAGCGCAAAGTACGGGGAAAAAAAAAGGGGGGGGGGGAGGGCAGGTAGGAGACAGACGATGGCGCTCCTCTGCCCCTTACCTGTCCCCCTTTTTTCATGTTACGTACTTCGCTCTAGAAACTGCATGTTTAGCAAGCTGCGGTATCCGTTAGCGCTGCATTGAAATGCCCTGCTTGAAACCGAGTGCCTGGCGTTTCTAAACAGGCTTCAGAATCACAGAGTATCGACCTATTGACCCTTCCAGTTTCTTTTTTTTATATTCAGGCGCCAGAATGCGTGCTTTATGTAGTATACCGTTTTAAGTGGGCGCAAAACAAGGATCCTGTGTCCATAATTGCTAGTGCTCTCGAGCAGATTCTCGTACGAGCTCACAACAGTACAACGCGAGTTATGGCGTGCCCAGAGAGCTCTCGTTGAAAAGGTCAATAGATGGCAGTTTTTACCGCCGCAAGTGCGCGTCTGTTGCTACTAGGAATTGAGCCCACGACCTCACCGTAATCATAAGCGCACACCTACAGGTGATGGAGTTCGTCCATGCCTGCTTGTGGCTGAGACCCCATGAAGTTTGCTTACTGCAACTGAGTAACTTGACCTCTCCTCCAATTGAGTGTAGTGAAGAACATCCTTGCGCGCCCCACGGTCGAAGCAAACTGTGACTGTGACTTGTACGACGTGTTAAAGTTGTTTAATGAGAGGGAGAGAGAGAGAGAGAGAGAAGGCAGGGTGGTTAAATAGAGGCGAGCTTCCGGTTTGCTACCCTGCACTAGGGTGGGTGATATTGGATTTGAAAGCAGGGCAAGGAGAGAAAAAAGAAAGGCAAGAAAGAAAATTAACAGGAGGAGGCGAAAGAAAAGGCGTTCCAATCACAGGCGTTCGCACAGGCCGGTCGGTCTCAAGAAGAGCAGCAGCGCTTGCACGGCCTTCTGATGCGATATTACGTCGCGTCGATGTTGTAAAATTCTTTCATCCGACAGAGGCTGGTCGTCCAACTGGTTTAGCCCGAAGGAAAACGATTGTCTCTGCGCACTTTACTGCAGGCACTGGCATAGTGCATGACGAATTATTTCCTCGTCCCCGCAACCGCCACATGCTGCAGTGTCGGCCACCGCTATGCGGAACGCGTAGGCATTGGTAAATGCGACGCCCAACCATAGCCTACACAAATGGGTCGCATCTCTTCGGGGAAGTCTTGGTGGAAGTCGAAGGCTTAAGGTTCGAAATTCAAAAACGCCCGTGTCGGGCGTTTTTGCATTTCGGGGGCACGTTATTGATCCCCTGGTGGTCAAAATTAAGCCAGAGTCCCCTACTACGGCGTGCCTCATAATCAAATCCTGGTTTTGGCGCGTAAAACCCTAGAATTCAATTCGAGGCTTTTCTTTTTGTCTCTCTCACTTTGTCTTGACAAACTAAAGGGGGGGGGGGGGGAGGGGTTGTTACCCAGGATTTTCTTTCTTCATTGCGATACATAAGGATCATTAAGCGGTGTAATCGACGCATCGCTCGGCGAAAACAATCAAAGAAAAAGAACGAAAGAAAAGAAGAAAAAAAAACACGAGCTCGTTCGTAATGCAATAATTTTTCGTAGCAAAATGTACCGATCAGTCTCGACGCATCGAACGGGATAACAGCAAAGGTATACCGGCCTCTCGTATACAAACGAATAGCGCAGTGAATTCAGCCTGGCGCTTTTCTTCGGGCATGGTGCCAACATACGAACTCGTGCATTGCGACAAGATCAGACGAGCGGCCCGCGTTTGTTCGTTCCTAACACCACGCCTTTACCGGCCGGCGCACAGTAATGTCCAAATAGCAGCTGCCCGACAGAAGTGAAGCATACTTCTCCTTAACGGCAAATTGGTATTCGGCACCATACTGTCCATCCTTCTATGGCCCAGACAAGGCACAGAGAATATTCATTTTGCGGCTTCGGATCACCGCTGCCACGACGGTGACATAAGTTGGCTGTGGTGAAGCCTGAATGCCCACACCTGCGGATGTTTAGTTGGCTCCCTGCGCGTGCGAATAAAACGACAAACAGAAAGACGGGCCTCCGTTCATGTTGACGTTGGCTGATCGGCGATGCGTGTCGAGAATTAATTGCCGGCCGGCGCTGCCAACGCTCGATAGCCGAGCCATGCGGCACGACATGGTTCGACAAATGGTCGCCGTAAACCGTACTCGTTTTCCTGCTGTCTCGGCGCTCGCGATGCGCGCGTCGACAGAGCGCCTGTCCGTCTAAATGCCGTAGTCAGGTGTGTTCTGTGATGCCCACGGCGTCGAGGGACGAGCGAGAGAACTCCCGGTTGCCACTGGCCCACGCGAAGCTCATGGTCACGTGCAAGAGTTTACGCTCGCATTGCTTGCAGCGCTGCAAGAACGAGGTTCGGGTGAGCGATCTTCTTTCTTAAGTCTTCTGAGAAAGCTGGTTTTAGATTGTGCATGCACAGCGAGATATAGGCCGAGAACGATTCTTCTCAGCTGTTTGGCTTTGCTCACTCAAGGTGACTCTGCTCAAAAATTTAATAATGTCTAACGTGTAGGTGACGAAGAAGAAAAAGAAATAAACTGAGCTTCACGTGCGAACCTTTCTTTCCACGTTTTTTTCTTTCTTGAATCGCGCAAACAAATCCCTGGTTTAAGGGATAATGCATCTCGGCGCAGGCGCAGTGCATGTTTCTATAGAAGGACCAACTGAGCCATGCAGGAGCCGCCATACCGCAGAATGGGGTACGATTTGAATTTCCCCAAGTAAAATGCGTCAGAACGTTCCTAAAGTACGACTTACACACAACCTACAGACATGATACCGTCGGAATGTAATTTGAATATACGAATTCTGTTAGGTGGAAACTCAAACACAAGCCCCTTTATCCTTGCTTATAACGACGGTGTGAGCTATTGATGAGTCACTCTGCCTGTAGACTCTTCCTTACGGGGATGTGAGCCATTGCTCTGCCCTGCAGCGAAACCGTCAGGATCGGCCCACCATTGTTTTCTGTCGGGCCCTGTGTCGCAGAATATCCGGTGTCGGCGTCAACGGAGTCTGATAACGCTATCGCGTTACACTCTCAAAGGCGAAGCTTAAAGCATCCTCCAAGTTTTAGTTTCGGGTCTCTGAAGTTGAAATGCGCTGGGATGCTAATAAGAATCTGTTCTCGCTTTTGCACAAGCTGGCGAAAAGCTCGAAGGGTTTGTCGAGCGTGAGGTGCGCCACGGCGACGATTTTGCGGTTCAAGGATTAGCTTTGTAACCCCGTGTTTGGCGTTGCGACTATATCCTATGTACGAGACGCTGCGTTCTAGCCCTTTCTTGGAAATCGTCTATATAAGCATGTTTTCCGTCGTGCGTAGGGCATGCTTAGTCGTCTGCGCTCTATTCAGCATGATCAAAAGCAGTCACACTGGTGCATGTGCTTTTCCTCGCTGCGGCGGTTTTCCTTTTGGCGTACTGTTTCCCCCCGTGGCATCGCCTGTCCTTGGAGGCTGCTGAGCGGCCGGCCACGTCAGTATACTCGTTTACGACTTCCTGGGAGAGTCTTCAGCAAATTTACGAGAACCACCGCATTCTGCGTTACTACCTGTACTGCGCAGCCTTTGTCCCACTATATGTATATGCCAAGGGGATAAATATGAGGACTCATCTTGTAACATGCCTTCTTTCTTTTCTTTTTCATTTCATGGTAGTCACATCGCAGTTAAAGCCTTCGAGTCCTCTGCCCACGATGATTACCGATTGACGAACGCTGCCGGCGGCGACGGCCAAGACAGGCTCGTGGTCTCGGCATACACGTAGCCGAAGCCCGTACTCGGCGCGCACGCTTTTTTGCCCGGGGCTGTTAGCGTCGCGAAACAATCGATGACGCACTGTATATACTCCGTATAATGACTCAGAAACAGAATATTACGACACGGCAGTGTAGCCGCGTCCAGATCACGCTTCGACGTGCCCTGGAAACTTGCCACGCGCGCCGCTTGCTCGTTCATGGAAAGAGAAAGCCTGGCAGGTTTTCCTTTGCTGAAGCTGCAGCTGCTGGCCGCTCTGCCAACGCTTCTGGCACTCGCTATATGAAGTCGATATCTTTCGAGAATCAAATCGATGGCTCTGATATGGTTGAAACCAGCTTGGACTTTGTTATGCAATCTGCAGGGCCCGAATTACGGCCGGATTCATTTCCATAACGTGAAGGACGCGTTTTCTTCTCACGAGAACGATGGTTACGAGCGGTGAAAAACCCGCTGTTGCCGCTGGTAGCGTTTCTGTCCGCTACACATATACTTTCTCGTCGCTCTTTTCGTGATCTTATGTGTTTTTTTTTTTTGCCCATTCTACGGATACTCCCCGTGTCGTACATTACCGATAATCTTTCCGAGGTGTAGCGTAAATCTGAAATTAGCATATATAGGCAAGCTGCAGTGTGTGACGTCACATAGGGGCGCGCTGGTGTTGCCGCTAAATGCTGTGTGAGTGTGAAATTTGACCAATTCTCTGCTGGCCTTAATTTTCTGGACAGTCAAGGATAATAGACGCGGCCAAATCTTCGACAGTTATTTTGCGAAGGTGGCTGGTTGTTCGAACCGGCGAACGGCGATGGAAGAAAGAGTGTCAAGGTCGCCCGCTCTTCTTGCCTATGCGTATATACTGTGCCTGTTTGTTCACAAACGTACATCTTGACTGGTAGCGCGATAGGCAGCGTCGCTATTAATGAGGGATGGGGTGCTCATTTTAACTGCAAGCGATTTAATCTCTGAAACTAGTCGGCTTGCAGCATTGAAAGAAAGGAAGTAGCGCTGAGTTGCCGGTATACGCGCGCAATCGAGTTACATGAGCTTGCAACTGTAGAGCCACTACATGTCGCAGCCGATATTTTCCTCTGCGTATATTGTTTGGATCGCACCGCTGGTACGATCTGTTGGGAACTCGGCGCTGACGCCCGTGGTTGTACCTGGGTCGCAAGCCCCAAGGGTAGCGTTGGCCTGGCGGCCTGGGGTACAACTGGAAGCATCCGAAGGTCCCGGCAAAGCATGAGTCGACTGGTAACAACAAAACAACTTGTTTATTTTAACATCTCAGAGAGTTGGCGGTCAGGTTGACCGAAGTAGAGAGACGGGAGAGCACTTTACTCAACAGAAGAAATCGGAGCCCTCCCTTTGGCGTCCGGGGGCAGCTGTTTTTATACTCTCGCAGTTGAGGGCAAGAAGGAACCCCTCAAAAGACGAGCACGTGAATGTACAATGGGCTAATGGTGACGCACACTGTCGTAGCGATGCCGTAGCACCATGTCGAGCACGATCTCGTAGCACCCTGTCGTAGCGCTGCCGTAGCACCATGTCGAGCACGATCTCGTAGCACCCTGTTGTAGCGATGCCGTAGCACCATGTCGAGCACGATCTCGTAGCACCCTGTTGTAGCGCTGCCGGTCGGGCACAATGACTGTAATGAGAGGATGATCCCTGCTTTCGCTTCGCCTGGTTCAGGCACAATGACTGGAATGCGAGGGTGATCCTTTGCGGTCGCATCGCCGCAGTCGCGCCTGGAAACACCTGGCGATGAGCGTTGCGGCGACGACGATCGGGCCAAAAATGTCTGCCGCCCCGCCGCAGTCGCGCCGGCAAAACCACGTGTCGCAGGCGAATCGCAACAGACCGCCCCGCCGGGGGAAGGAGATCCCGATGGACAGGGGACTGCATCCGCTGTCCGGAGGGATGTCGCTCGATGATGCACATAACCGAAGTCGGGCGTCCCTCGACGTGTCTTGAGCGCAGCGCACAGAGAAGGCCTCGTTCTCTCGTTCAGGTTCGCACGGGACACTGCAAAGTGACTTCGGGAGAGTTCACATTTTTGTTCTCGTTCCCGGCAAGCGTTAGAACTACGCTGAAACTCAACCGCTCAGTCAGCAAGCACGGCACAACCCTCACTAAGCCCTGCCAGGCTCTTTCCCTTTTTTATACCACTGCCTAGTTCCTTACAGTAGTCTAGCATCACTCAGAACGCGTCCACAAATTGGAAAATTGCACTAGAAAGCATATCATCACTTTGAAACACTAAACAAAAGCAATATGTTAAAAAAAATCCTGCCTCAGGAAGAAAAACATCAGTAACAAACAATTTTGAGGCTGATTCCTACGTTAGGGGCTTCGACTTAAGCCATCGGCGTTACCGTTGAGACTCCCCTTTTTGTAACGCACCTCAAAGGAATATTGTTGTAAAGCGAGGAGGCGGCCATTTTTGGGAGAGATGGTCTGCAGCCATTGGAGAGGGCAGTGATCCGTCTCAATGATAAACCTCGAGCCGGCTAGATAGCATGACAATTTCTGAACGGCCCACACGAGACACGCACACTCTTTCTCGGTGGCGCTATACGCCTGCTCACGACTGGTCAGCTTACGACTAGCATACAGGACGGGGTGTTCTACTTCTCCATTTTCCCGTTGGCACAGTACAACGCCCATGCCTCGCTCACTAGCATCGCACTGAACAATGAACCCTTTTGTATAGTCTGGCGATCGTAGCACAGGCTGGCTTGTTAGGGCACTCTTTAGGGCGCTAAAAGCTCTTTCCTTTGTCTCGTCCCAGACGACTGTTTGAGGCTCTGTCTTTCTTAGAGCATCCGTCAGGGGAGCCGCGATATCAGAGTACCTAGGGATGTACCTCTGATAGTAGCCGGCGACACCCAAGAACGACCGAATATCGGTCTTGGTGCGCGGTTGCGGAAAGTCTCGCACAGCGGCCACTTTTATTTCAGAGGGGCGGCGACGACCCTGACCAATCACGTGACCGAGGTAGACAACCTCGGCCTGTGCTAACTGGCACTTAGGAGCCTTGACTGTCAAGCCCGCTTCGCGCAGGCGGGTTAGCACTGCCCGCAAGTGTGCCATATGCTCAGACCAGGATGCGGAGAATATCGCTACGTCGTCTAGATACGGTAAAGCGAATTCTTGCTGTCCCCGCAACACTTTATCCATGAGACTTGAAAAACAGTATGGCGCGTTCTTCAAACCAAAACTCAACACTTTAGGACGGAATGTTCCCATTGGTGAAATGAACGCCGCATACCTACTAGCCTCTTCTGTAAGTGGAACCTGCCAATAACCCCTGACAAGATCTAGGGTGGAAATAAACTGAGCGCTACTAACTTTCTCAAGGCGCTCCTCGATGTTAGGGATCGGATAAATTTGATCCTTAGTGATGGAATTAAGCCTGCGGTAGTCGACGCAAGGACGAGGTTCCTTGCCCGGTACCTCAACTAAAATCAAAGGGGAGGTATAATCACTCTCACCTGCCTCAATAACACCGAGCTGTAGCATTTTCTTTACCTCAGCCTCCATAATATCGCTCTGGCGGGGTGACACCCGATACGCCTTGGATCGTACTGGCTCTGGGGAGGTAAGTTCTATATCATGAGTAAGTACCGAAGTCCTACCAGGCCTCTCAGAGAACAGACCTTGAAACTCTTGTAATAGCTGGTGTAGTTCGGTTTTCTGCTCAGGCGACAGCGGTGCTTTACTGATAAGGTCACTAATGACTTGACCGGTGTCTTCCCTGTTCGTCACTGAGCCTAGTCCCGGAAGCTCGACCGGAAGCTCTTCAGGAACGTTTACCATCATGCACACCACTGCTTCCCTTTGTCTATAAGGTTTGAGCAGATTACAGTGGTAAACTTGCTGTGCTTTCCGCTTTCCTGGCAGACTTACCACGTAGTTAACGTCCGACAGTTTCTGAACAATTCGTGCTGGGCCCTCCCACTGCACGTCTAGTTTGTTGTTTAGCGATGTGCGCAATATCATGACCTCATCGCCAACCTCAAAACGACGGGCCCTGGCTGTCCGATCATAATAAACCTTGGCCCTCTGCTGGGCCTTTGTCATTGCTTCACCTGACAACTCCTGTGCCCTTCTTAAGCGTTCGAGGAGCTTAAGCACGTACTCCACCACGACTATGTCGTCGCCCCTACCTTCCCATGATTCTCGAAGCATGCGAAGCGGAGATCGAAGCGAGCGACCGTACACCAGTTCAGCTGGCGAAAACCCCGTAGCTGCATGCGGCGCGGTCCTTAAAGCAAACATCACCCCAGGCAGACACAGCTCCCAGTCAGTTCGATGTTCAAAACACAACGCTCTCAACACGCGCTTCATGACGGAGTGGAGCTTCTCAACGGAATTCGACTGTGGGTGGTACACTGAGCTGTGTAACAGCTTTACCCCACACCTTTCGAGAAAAGTTGTCGTCAAAGCGCTAGTAAACACTGTGCCCTGATCTGATTGGATTTCCGCAGGGAAACCAACTCGCGCAAATATGGACAGTAGTGCATTAACTATCTCAACTGAGCTGAGTTCTTTAAGCGGCACTGCTTCAGGGAACTTTGTCGCTGGGCAGATCACAGTCGAAATGTGTCTGTACCCCGTGGCTGTTACCGGCAGAGGTCCCACTGTATCAATAACGAGCCGTCTAAAAGGCTCCGTAATGATAGGTACCAATTTCAACGGCGCCCTCGATTTGTCCCCTGGTTTGCCCACCCGCTGACAAGTGTCACATGTCCTCACGAAATGGTCTGCGTCCCGAAAACACCCTGGCCAATAGTACTCTTGCAAGAGACGGTCCTTAGTTTTCTGAACTCCTAGGTGTCCGGACCACGAACCCCCGTGTGACAAGCGCAACAGATCCTGACGATAGCATTGAGGCACGACCAGCTGATCGAACTCCACTCCTCTGCGGTCTAGATACTTCCGGTACAGGACTCCACCTCTTTCCACAAAACGCGCAGTTTTCCTGGCGATACCTTCTTTGACATTGCAGCGCACGTTTTCCAGGCTGCCATCCTTTTTTTGCTCGGCTATCAAAGCCGTCCGGCTGACTTTTAGCAACCTATCAAGTCCGTCTGACGTAGGCGCGATGAGCAAATCAGTAGATAGCTCTTCTAACTTTCCCGCGTCGGGCGTTTCCTCTCCAGTATCTGGCGCCTTTAACGTTACAGACTCAAGTTTATTCAGTTCGGGCGTGCTCTGAATATCGGCTTGCTGCGCCTCTGACCCTTTTTCATTGTTCGATAACGTCGGCCCCGCAACTACCGCCTTTGCAGCGAGCTCCCGAACCTTCGATCTGGTTAAGGCCTGAACACTAGCTTCACCAAACAAAAGCCCCTTCTCGCGCAGGAGGTGATCGGACCTGTTTGAAAATAGGTACGGGTACTGGGGTGGCAGCATAGATGACACTGCCGCCTCTGTCTCAAGCGCTCCGAAAGGTCCTTCAATAAGCACTTTTGCTACCGGCAGACACACGCTATCAGCTTCCACGGCTTGCTTGATCCACGCGCACTCGCCCGTGAACATATGGGGTTCTACGTAAGACGGGTGAACTACATCCATCGTAGCTGCGGAATCGCGAAGCACTCGGCACTCTTTCCCGTTCACGAGGAGGTCTCGCATGTAAGGCTCGAGAAGCTTCATGTTCTCGTCAGTGCTGCCTATTGAAAAAAACACAACTTTTGGTGTTGTTTCCGGACACTGCGCCGAAAAGTGACCCGGCTTCTGGCACGTATAACAAACGCGCGCTTGCCTCATCTCGAACCGCTTTCTGCGTTCGGCTTCGGCTGCCGCCGTCTCCTTAGGTTCGGTCGCACTGCTTCCACTCGCATCCGCACTACGCGTGTTCCCCTTTGCTCTCATGGGTGTGAACTTCGGCCTCTCAAACTTCGAGCCAAATTCACCCTTTTGACCGTCCTTAGCTCCGCGAGCCCGACGCGTCACAAACTCCTCGGCTAGCTCAGCGGCTTTAGCCACCGTACAAACGTCTGGCCTATCCAAGACCCAGTATCGCACGTTCTCCGGTAACCGACTATAAAACTGTTCTAGCCCGAAACACTGCAGAACTTTATCGTGGTCACCAAACGCTTTCTCTTCTTTGAGCCACTCCTGCATGTTCGACATAAGCCTATACGCAAACTCTGTATATGACTCACTTCTGCCTTTCTCATTTTCCCGAAACTTCCGACGGAACGCCTCCGCAGACAGCCGGTACTTTTTTAGAAGACTCGATTTCACTGTGTCGAAATCCTCTGCCTCCTCTCTATCCAAGCGAGCGACTACGTCGGCCGCCTCGCCGGGTAACAAAGTGAGCAAGCGCTGTGGCCACGTTTCCCGAGAGAACCCCTGCTTCTCGCACGTTCGCTCAAAGTTAACCAGGAACAAACCAATGTCCTCTCCAAGCTTAAACGGCCGCATCAGGTCAGTCATTTTGAACAATACTCGTTCTCCTGCACCGTGTGCCTGACTTCCATTACGAGCGCGTTCCATCTCTACCTCAAGACGCTTCATTTCCAAAGCGTGTTGACGGTCACGCTCTTCTTTTTCTTTCTGCTCTTTAAGTTCGCGCTCCTGTTTCTCTTTTTGCTCTTTAAGTTCGCGCTCCTGTTTCTCTTTTTGCTCTTTAAGTTCGCGCTCCTGTCTTTTTGACCTCTCCTCAATAGTCTCAAGGCATTCCGACAGCTCGTCATCCTCAGCCTCTAACTCAAGAATAGCCTTTAGCAGTTCAGGTTTTCTTAGTTTGTCTGAGACATCCAGACCCAACTCTCTTGCAAGCTCTAACAATTTCGGTTTGCGCAACGACTTCAAATCCATGGCTGCTCTGAATGCTGCTTTCTCTACTGCTTACTATTGTCTTGCCGCAAACTAACCCGGCAGCAACGACAACCACAATTACCAGCTCTGTTTCTGACACTAACAAAAGCCTGGCAAAGCTCAGAAGAAGAAAGTCCCGCACTCACCAAACCTCGCAGCCAAGAGTCCAGCGCAGTCGTTCCGCTGCAGGCAACCAGTCATCACACAGGGCTCGTTGCACTGCTCCCGGATCGTCGTTGAGCTGCTCAGCATACAGTCAACTGCATCTCTTCGCTGCTGGCCTCCGTTGTCGCGATCTCACCGCTGGCAGACAGTTGTTTGAAGTCGGAGGCGATCTCACCGCTGCCAACCAGATGTTTTGATCGCACCGCTGGTACGATCTGTTGGGAACTCGGCGCTGACGCCCGTGGTTGTACCTGGGTCGCAAGCCCCAAGGGTAGCGTTGGCCTGGCGGCCTGGGGTACAACTGGAAGCATCCGAAGGTCCCGGCAAAGCATGAGTCGACTGGTAACAACAAAACAACTTGTTTATTTTAACATCTCAGAGAGTTGGCGGTCAGGTTGACCGAAGTAGAGAGACGGGAGAGCACTTTACTCAACAGAAGAAATCGGAGCCCTCCCTTTGGCGTCCGGGGGCAGCTGTTTTTATACTCTCGCAGTTGAGGGCAAGAAGGAACCCCTCAAAAGACGAGCACGTGAATGTACAATGGGCTAATGGTGACGCACACTGTCGTAGCGATGCCGTAGCACCATGTCGAGCACGATCTCGTAGCACCCTGTCGTAGCGCTGCCGTAGCACCATGTCGAGCACGATCTCGTAGCACCCTGTTGTAGCGATGCCGTAGCACCATGTCGAGCACGATCTCGTAGCACCCTGTTGTAGCGCTGCCGGTCGGGCACAATGACTGTAATGAGAGGATGATCCCTGCTTTCGCTTCGCCTGGTTCAGGCACAATGACTGGAATGCGAGGGTGATCCTTTGCGGTCGCATCGCCGCAGTCGCGCCTGGAAACACCTGGCGATGAGCGTTGCGGCGACGACGATCGGGCCAAAAATGTCTGCCGCCCCGCCGCAGTCGCGCCGGCAAAACCACGTGTCGCAGGCGAATCGCAACAATATACAAGGCCAATCGGTGCGTATAACCGCGGACTAATGTGCGAGGATGAGAGATAAAGGGCAGATGGGGAATTCGTCATGTAGCGATATACCTTATACGCTTCGCATTTTTTCTGATGCTATGTTATTCCTGTGTTCCATATGTCTATTTGTATTTTTTTATTTGTACCTATTTTGTTCCCTTTAATTGTACAAGCCGCGGCCAATAGCGTCCCGCACTTGTGCGCGAGTGTTCGACACCTGGACGTGGCAATCGCGTCTCTCACAAGGTAACAGTGTCAAGACGCTTGTGTACATACTGCAATTTAGGTGCACGTTAGACAACACATGGTGAAAGGTAACCAAAGTCGAAACCCCCCGCTACGGCGTCTCGATAGCCCAAGCTATGACGTTAAACCCTAATTATTTATTAGTTACTTAACTAAATCAGGCGTTCACGTATTGGTTCCTCGTGGTTCTTTGCGTCTCGGTGTCCCTCAACGAGGACACCAGCCGCAGGGATCCGCAGTAGAGCGGCCACTCCATCATTGAACTTTTCGAGCACGCGCGGTTTTCGGTTTCCATCAAGGGCAAACAGACTTCGTCGACTCGCGCGCGACGTTCAGATGAGCCGCGAAGGATTCCGCTCGACGGCCTATAGCGAAGTTTCGCAACGTGCCATGAATTCCGGGCCACCTAGATAGGCTCTGTTTTTTTTCACCGCACTAGATTTCTCAGTACAGGCTCGAAGCAGCCCCTTCTATGCTTACATTTATATATGAAAAAAGAATCTAGACCACTAAAATGCAAAGTGCAATATATATACCGGATTGATGAGACAAGCACGGGAGATTACACTGCGCAGAATATTAATTCAGGAGAGCTAGCTCAGGGCAAGAGCGCAAGGAATAAGTTAGAAATCGAAAGCAGAGAAAAGCGGAATAAAATTACGCGATCTTGTCCACGACAAACTGGTCGAAGCAGTGCAGAGCTAGTTGAGCTAGTTGGCGACTCGCACTGAGGCACGTCATTTGACGAGCTCTATTTGGTTAGGCGAGGGGCGCGGAACAATAAATCTTTTTTTTTTCTTTTTTGTCCTTGCGTTTAGCGTTTGGTCGACGGGCACGCTTAGCATTTGTCCCTCCAAGGTGAAAGTAGGAGCGAACCAGCGTGCACGGACGCGATTTCTTTTCCAGACTCTTAACAGCCGACAAATTGCGTTACAACGGTCGGACGTACCCGGAGTCTTAAGTATAGCGAGACGGCGTATCACGAAGAACAAGACGGCGCTGGCTCGCCGTTAATTATCGATCCGCGCTATACCCGCGCGCGTCCATTATCAGTAATAAAAGACATACAGACGCGTGGTTCGCTCACAGTTAGTTGTGTGCTTTGATGCGCAAGTGTTCGCATGGTTGCTCTGCGTAACAAGTGAGAAAAGTGCGGTGACCGCCATTTTTTTTTTTTTTTTGTTCGTGCGCAAGGAAATAGCTCGCAAGCGACTGCAGGCAAACCCTGAACTGCTGGTGGCGTATACGCGCGCAGAGCCGTACGCGTCTGCCCTTCAAACACCACTACTGGCGCTCCTATAAGAAAGCGTGCATCGGTAACGTGCGGCCGATGCGGATTTTTTCTTGTGTGTGTCACGTGTATGTCGTTGTCGCCATTGTTGTCGCCAGTCGTTTACCTTTCATCTGTTATTTCACGTAAAAACTTCACGTGCAAATGGCGCAAGATTTGTCGTAGCGAATGCTGTCAGCTTCGCTATAGGAAATCCAAAGAACAAAATAGGCTTCTATCCGTTGCTGCATTTGAGAAGGTTAGACACCGGTTATAGTCAGTGTGAAGTGGCTCGGTTTACATATTGAAGAACAAAAACAAAATATTACGCAGTTTTGTTTACGCTATCTAATGTGTGTTTCGCTGTGAGCCCGTTTAATTGTATATGCAGCGCGAAACCTCGTGCGTGCCTTAGCGTGTTTTCGTATAGACACGCTGCGTGCGCAGTTTTGGTTGTGATCCGTGTCGACCACACTGCGACCTGCTACGCGCCTCGCAATGCGGAGCTTCGTAAGAATGCAGGCCGCTTGCACTGCAGAGCAGTGAATTTCGAAAGTTCTCTGAGCAGCAGTGCCGAGGACGTAGCGAGAAAGGAGCTGTTTTGCACATCGCGATGAGCGTATTTCAAAACAGCCTCGCCATCACGCGTCTGACTCCGTGTTCTCGCTCTTTTCTCTTTTTGCAGGTAAGTCCTTGGAGCGTCGCTGCTCATCGCACACCGCGTTCGGCGCGACTTATGCCGTAGAATGTGGCCTTCAGGTAAGGGGCTGTCCAGCAGAGCCTTGCCCGCCGACGAGCTCGGCGCGCGGACCAGCGCGTATAAGCGCGCGCTCCACGGGCTGATCGGCGCTCGAGCCAATATTCGGCGGGGGGCTTCCAGCCAGAGGCCGGGTTATGTGCGCCCGCTGATGGCACAGCCGCAGGTCCAACCGACGGAACCGAAGCGCGGCCCGGGCGCAGTTGGCCAGGCCTGCAGGCGCCCGATAATCATGCTTGATCAGGGATAGCGCAGATCGGTCATCGCTGACCCGTTTTTAGGGTCCTGGGCCGCCCTTTACGGCCTTCTGGCGATGCGAGATAAAAAGGGGGCCCCGGGTCCATCTTGACGGGATACGCGGGAAGGAAGGCGTGCTCGGTACCCCTGCTTATGTAAACGATAACGCCCTCTCGCAGGATCCCGCGCTGCCCGGCCGTCTTGCGGTTCGTTTGGCAGCGCGCGGACCCGGGTCGTTTATTAAAAACGAGGTCCTGCGGTGGCGGCCTCAAACGGCGCCGCTCGCTGCTGATCGCGTGCCGCCGGCTTCCCAACCCGTGACTGATTGTCCGTTATTAATAATGGCACAACGATCACTGAGGAACCTCACAGGCGCTCTCTTTCGACGCAGAAGCGACGAACGAGTGAGTAAAGTGTGGTGAGAAATCGCGTGCCGTGAATAATAGACTTTTGTCCAGGCAGATGATGGGAACGGCTGTAAGGAAGTTATGTATAACAGGCTTGCTGACGTTCAGAAATAAATAAATAAATAAATAAATAAATAAATATATATATATATATATATATATATATATATATATATATATATATATATATATAAAGGTAGTATATTCCACGCTTTCCAGCGATCTTGCGGTTACCGGACTTGTTACATTGCAGCGTTCTGTCGATCCACACAAACACAGAAAAAGCGGATTTTAGATAACTCTAAATTCATGTCTTGGTTTGATTCTTATGTCCCTTGCTTATGCTAAGAGTTCCTTTACTTGAGAACGTAGATCACCACGCCCAGTTGTAGTGTAAGCTAATTAGCTAATTACATATAGAGAAGGATCGCCACCATCATGGCACCACCGTGCTCTTGGCTGCCGTTGATGTGTCGCACATATGCGTCTGTCACTAGACTATAATGAAAGAAAAATGGGAGAAAATGTGAGAGGCAAGGCAGGGATATCGACCAAACTTTAGTTCCCGGTTTGCAATGGGACGTGTGAAGAAAAGTTAGATATACGAGCTGAGGTAGAGCGCAATCAGGACAGCAAATGTCATAGGTGTTCGCACAAGCCGGTGGATTGCAAAAAGCATAGTGCTTGTACGGCCTCGTGGTGTGATGATGGATCGTGTCACTGTCGCAGAATTATTTGTCCCGAGAGCGGAGAATGAGCGCTTTGGCACACATACTACTGCGGGCAGCCGCACGGAATATGATCGATAGTACGTATGCCAAACGTGTATATAGACATTATAGTGAGCACCACACCCAACCACAGTCGACACAAAAGGGTCGCAACCCTTACTGTTATAGTCTTAATGGAAACGGAAAGCTTGTCCAGGGTGTGTGTAACCGGGTATGTCTGAAGCGCAGTCCGTTCCACTCGGATATCGGGCAATGGCGTGGAAATAGGCGAAACTTCCTTGCATATTTGCACGCCACTGCAGCGTCCGTCCTGGAAAAAGAAGGATTGATAGACGCTAGCCTTTTTTCATGGCGTGCTCATGAGCGCGCGTAGTGGTACTACTGCCACAGTAACTTGGTAGCCATGGACAATGTCCTGGTGTCCCTCCGCAGCCAAGTGGTGCATGGTCTTAGTGATGTCAAGCGCCAATCGTTCATGCGGTCGTAGCTGCTAGGCTGACCTCGGAACACTGCGGTGCAGCCTTCGAGTCGCAGAAAATTGGCCCTGTGCGCTGTGGTTCGTCGTTTAAGAGACTCGTTGCTACGGGAAGAGCTTCAAATTCTGCGACCGTAGGTGTTGTCAAGTGAGAGGTTTTGAAATTGGTGGTGGCTTTTGCTAGTGTGATCTCAGCTGCAGTGGAACGGTTCGGCATGCCCGAGCTGTCCATGTATGTGCACGTGATCGCTGTACCTCGCATGTAATAACTATATGGGTAAGCTGGTTGAGAGCTGAAGATGTCAAGTCTGCTTTTTCTGGACAGTAAGGTAGACATGACGTTGAATGAGGCACCGAGGAGGTATCGAAGGTCTCGCTGCAGGCGCATAATGGACAAAGGTACCGAGCCACGTTGAGCTGGTACTGTTCGCGAGGCGACAAATCCCCGAGAGCTGGATTTATTTTTCCTATTTGGCAATTGGGAAATGTTTAAATTCTTTCTAGGTGTGTGCGAGTGTTCTAAACTTTCAAATAACGAATCGAATATTGTCCTATTTGATTCGGCCCTCGAATCGAATAGTCGCTATTCGGTTAGGTCCTCGAATCGAATAGTCACTATTCAAAAATCCGAATATTTTCCAAAAAGTTTTCCAATACTTCACGTCGTCGACTATGCATGATCAAACATAAGATTGAAGCAAAAAAAGCGATAACTTTCAGCCCATCGGCGGTGGACATAACAGTGGACAGCGCGTGGCGTCCGCTCAGGCAGCCAGACTTTCCGGCTGAACACAATCGCTCCCCACAAACTGTTGTTTGGACACGCCATTCGGCATTGGGTATTGTCGGGTACTGTTTATAGATGCAGCACTTGTCTCGTCTTTGGGATGAAATATGAATATGTTTCATTGCAGCACACTTTGCACAATCGTGGCACCATCTGTGTGGTTATTCGATCTAGAGAAAAAGCGTTATTTTTCGCTCTGCCATCGCTGTATCGCTGCCATCTGTATTGCTAATGTTGCCGCGAAGGAATAAAAATATATTAATCGGCCAATAAGGCTGTCTTTCTAAACAATATATGATAATGCATGACGGCATATGTCCCGAAGAGCCCCGGTTTTGCAAACTGCTTACCTAGTTGTTCCTGACGCTCCCTTTAGTCATTTACTTTATTTTTTATTTACTTATACTGTTGACCTGTTGGCCGTTACAGGGTGGGTCAAAAGCAGCACTTCTGCAATTAGTACAGCACTTGAATATTCCAATATTACGTAGAGCGCAAAAAATCAGGTCAATAGCAGCATTTCTGCAATTGGTAGAGTACATGAATAAGCGAACATAAGCGAACAAAGAAACATAAGCGTACATAAGTGAAATATTCTGTGCATACACCGATCAATAATACAGTACTATAAATGCAATGTTAAAAAAACGAGATCATATAACCCCCCCCCCCCCCGAAAAAAAAAAAAAAGCGGTGAGCACGATACAGGCGTGCATCTTTCAATGTAGTTTTAAGTTATTCTCAAACTGTTCTGCACTGGTGCTTTCTCGCGTTAAGACCGGGGTAATTTATTCCATTATTTAATGATTCTTGGAAAGAAAAAAACATGCGTAAGTTAATGTGCATCTGAGGTATTTGAAAAGTACCATCCTTGCTTCTCCGCAGCGTTCTACCCTGTCATGCTATCGAATACTGTTTACTGTTGATGTTAAATGTGTTTTTATTGAGAAGGAAAAAGAACTTTAACCTGGCTATGCGTCTGCGTTCAGCGATCGTAGCCAAGTACAGCCAACGGAACATTAATCAATTAGCCTCAATTCTCAATTAACCTCAAGTTTCTCAATTAACCCTGACTGATAAGGGTACCAGATTATGCCGGCATATTCTAGCGTGGGCCGAACGTACGTTAAATAAGCTTTTAGTTTTACTGACTGTGAGCCTAACTGCAATTGCCGTCGCAAGAACCAAAGCTTCTTTTCGGCAATTTCGCATATTTTTGTAACATGGTTTGACCAGGTTAAATTTGCGGATATATGTATGCCTAAGTATTTGAGCGCGTCAACTGTAGAAAGCACCGAAGAATTTACTGTGTTATTAAGAGCGAAGATATGATTTGTTTTATTCGTTATGCGCAATACAACAGTTTTATTCTCATTTATTTTCATTTTCCGTTTGTCGCACCATTTTTGTATAGCCCTAAGAGCGTTACTGAGCAATTGCTGCTCGTCCGTGCTATTAATTTCTTTCTACAATAGACAATTATCGAGAAAAAGTCGCACCGTGATCCCTTCGTCAATTGCAGAGGAAATGTCGTAAACAAAGACTAAAGGTAGCGCAGGACGTAACACAGACCCCCGTGGGACACCTGACGTTACTTTCAACGGCTCTGATTTAATGCGTTCCACATATACATATTCGGTTCTGCACCGGAGGCACGCGGTTACCCGTTTTATTACTCTTCCGTTTATCCCCATATCAGTCAGTTTCACATTGGATTCTGCATGTAGCCTTCTGTCGAATGCTCTCGACAGATCAGGACAGATGCCGTCTATCTGTTTCTTATTGTCTAATGTGCTGGCAGACCACAATCATCTCCCCACGGGAGAAGAGTAGCAGCAGGCGCTCAAGAGCTCCAACCTCGCCGCTCCAGCTACGGGCCGCCCACAGGGCCCGCGGCGGTCGGGCCCGGCCGGCCCGGCCCGACGTGGCTCGCAGGGGCTCCTCGCTCGTAAGGGGGTTTCGGAGTCGCTCCTCAGGACCTTGACGAAGTTCACCGTCTGCCTACCTGCTGGCAAAGCCGTGATTTTTTTTTTTTTTCAGGAAGCTGTGTTGTGGAACGGCGCTGTCCGAATCCGGGCTGGTTGGGAAAAAAATTAGTCCGCATTTTCGATGCATACGCGTAACTTCACTTTGCTACGACGTGTCCCATGAGCTTGCAGCAAACGCAGGTCAGCGATATCGGACTATAATTTCCAACGCTTCGTCTGTCTTCAGACTTGTGCACGGCTATAACCTGTGTCATAAGCCAGTCGTCAGGGACTCGGCCTTCTGCGAGTGATGCGTCAAATATAATTTTTAAGTAATGCGCAACCCATTCCGCATACCTGCGCAGAAATGCGTTCGGTATCTCATCGGGTGCTACCGATTTTCTTATGTCAATGTTCAGTAGTAGAACTACAGTTCCCTCATGCGAGACTTCAGTGTCTGGCATTTCTTCCGAGCGAAACAATGAAGAAAGTATGGATTCAATACTGGATTGAGGACGGAACAGAAAACACCGACTGAAAGAACTCGTTCTAAGAAGTAGCAATCACTGCAGGATAAGTAACCACAGTCTCATCTACTACAATGCTATGTGGCTCGTGCTTTTTCGACATGTGGCGCCAAAATTTATCGGGATATGACCTCGTGAAATCTGTCGGTGTTTCTTTGTAATATCTGTTTTTGGCTTCAGTAATCATAGAACGCAGTTGTACGGACAATGCAGTTATATTTGCGGGGTCTTTCGTTACTTTCCGTCTCTGGCGGCCTATTCTACGTTTTAGTTGGATGATTTCCCAGCGGATCCGAGGGTTCCGTTTAGTTTTCCTTCTTTTACGAAGCGGCACGAATTTGCTATACAAGGAAAAGTAGTGTGCTTGAACGATTCCCACATGGTATTGATGTCACCTCGAGAATCAAAACTGTCCAGTGCAAATGAAAAGTAGTCAATGATCGTTGTATCATCGGCTTCGAAAAAGTTGGGAACATATGTAATCGCCTCTTGACCTTTTGACATTGTTTCGTTATGTGCTCTCTGAACGAAGACAACTTGATGGTCTGAGATACCCTTCTGAATTGACACTTCAGGCTGGTCAAAGCTCTCGTCAAGGAACCCGATATCCAGGATAGACGGACTTTCCCCTGACTTTCGCGTACTTTGGCGAACAACTTGTGAAAGGTCATGGGTGAATGCAATGTCAAGGAGCAAATCGCAGTGTGCCTGTTCCCGCGACTCTGTTGCGAATGTGTCCCAGTTAATTGCAGGTAAATTGAAGCCACCGGCTAGGAGTAGTCTGCAGTTGCGCTTTTTGTTTGCTTTTAAGTAACTCTGTATCGGCTCTAGGAATGAGAGAGGTGAGTTTGGCGGCCGGTAAGCCGTACCGAGAAGGATTGGTGAGGTTCCAATATTCATTTGACTCCAACGATTTTCGTGTCCTGGGATACCGCCTAGTGTTTTGAATTCAATATTTTTTTCATTATTACGTCAACACCGACTCCTCGAGACTGTCGATCCCGACGTACTATCTTGTACCCGGGAGGTATTTTCTCATTATCTTGATTCTCTGAACACAGCCATGTCTCTGTGGTCGTAACAACGTGCGGATCATAACACGCCAATGTCTTCACAAATTTCACCTGTGCAATGTCAATGACCCGACCGTATGCAGGGAGAAAGAGATTATGCTCGTTTTAGGCTCCGTTATTGGATGAAATTATCGATTAAAGTGTGACTGTCAACGAGGTAAACGTTTTACCGGACGTGCAGGTATGCACTCGATCTGAATAGTTGCTCATGTTGACACGTGTATTTATAACCGGGTGTCGTGGCACGAAGCCACTTTTTTTTTTGCGTCTTGTTGCGTGTTTGTGCCTCCGTGCAGGCTTTTCTTTCTAGCCTTAAGCCCGCTCCGTGATGCCACGAGCAGTCCGGTAAGGCAGGTTCAACCTTGCGCCAATGGCACCCGTTTCACGTGTTCAAGGCAGACAAGATGAACGCGTAACACGGATACGCTGGGACCAAGACTGGAGCCTCAGTCTGGTGCCAACGAGTCGATTGGTACCATGACGTCACTGGCGATGCCAGGCTATAAAATTGCGCCTTTGCTGGGCTTCGCTGCCCTCTACAATATCGCAATCCCTCTCCTAATGCTTCTGGCGATTTTCGCCTATATAATGAACGCGTGATGCTTACTCCTTAATGCACGAAGTACCATATATTCCTAGATTCCGAAGGTTATGCCGTTTAGCTCAATAATGAGGACGACGGCATCACCCAGCCAGATGCCGGATTGTCATGCTTTGGCACCAAGAGAAGTTGTCAAAAGTGCTTATCGACGGTCTGAGCTCCCCATTTTTATATTAATTTGTATTAGTCAACATTAGAATGTGTTAACTTGCCGGTATCTCTTTGCCGGCGCCAGCTTGCCATTAACAATAGCCACACTGCTGGGTAGTCGGTTCGTACTTACTAAGCGCTTCTTGGAGTAAATTGATTATTATTATTATTATTATTATTATTATTATTATTATTATTATTATTATTATTATTATTATTATTATTATTACCGCCATCCCATTTCTTCTGAAACGGGGTGGAGACAAATAGTCACCTAGCCTGCTTGATTTATTCAAATTTTACTAGATTTTTTGCCATATCGCCTTTTGCCTATCTGATCTCAATCTTAACTTTCGTATTTAAAACGCATATCACTATGCAAAGAAGTGGTAAGGCGTGCAGACACGGACACAAGAGAAGAGAAGTGGACAACACGAACGCGGACTATCAACTGAGGGAAGCACTGAGGCGAAAAAAAGAAGACACAGAACTCATCTGCGCATGCTCTGGAAAGGTAGCACCACGTGTCAATCAGGTACACGTGTTGGTCTACATGAGAGGTAACTAGGCAGTTATCTCTCACACAGACAGACCGGCACGTGTACCCGATAGACGCGTGGTGCTGCCATTCTAGAGCATCCGCAGATAATCGAGTTTTGTGTCTTCTTACTTTTTTCGTCTCAGTGCTTCCTTCAGTTGATAGTCGGGGTACGTGCTGTCCACTTCTCTTGTGTCCGTGTCTGTACGCCTTACCCCTTCTTTGCATTATGAATCCTTACCAACTAGCTCAGCTTTCTGCCGTTCTATATCACTATGTTATACCATTATCTACGCTTGCAATGACTCCGGTTCTACCAATCTCTTCCCTGCTTTTTCTTTTTTTTTTTTCACCAATGCTCCAATCGTCTCTTAGTTATCTCGACTGCTGAACAGTTAATTCTTCCATCTTCTCTGGATCTCATCGCTTCTGGAATGTTTACTGGTCTCGCTGGATGAATAAATTCGCATTTCATTACTAACCTTTCTAGCGTTAACTAACTTAGGTTCACGTTTGTAGCGTGAACATTCAACATTCTGTAGTAGCGTGACCTTCAGTGACCGGCCCTACTGTGTGTGATTTGTACTGTGTCCTAACGCTTCTTCTTTCGAAGATGGGAGCTGGCGGGTTCAAACACCTTGTAGTGTATATTGTGAACCGACTACCGGTGAAACCGTGATTGCGTGCAGCTGTACTTGGCGTCTCATCGTGGAGCGCACAATTAGCCGCATAGCGAACTAGCCATGGATGTGATTGATAATTGTGTAGGCTGTTCGACGCGGCGTCACTCTAATTCCGGCTGCAGAGTCGAAACTCGGCAGAACAACGTGTGCAGTGTACTGTGTTTTACTTTAGTCTTTAGAGTTGTCCTTTTGCTCTTCCTTTCCCCTTTCCTCCCCTCCTTCCTATCCTCCATTTCTGTGTTGCTGTCACTTCCCTTCAGAAGAGTAGGCAGGCATTGTGCCCCTTCCGGTGGCAGTTGCCAGCCTGCTCCTCGCTTTCCCTTTCCTGTTAACTGTGTATATGTGTATGTGTTCAAAACAAATAATAATAATAATTACGATGTGCCGAGTCGTTACCGGGATTTTTCCAGCGAAGCTGTATATGGCTAGGGTTCCGTGTATTTTTCGTATGCGTCAACAAAAACTATACCCGCCGTGGTTGCTCAGTGGCTATGGTGTTGGGCTGCTGAGCACGAGGTCGCGGGATCGAATCCCGGCCACGGCGGCCGCATTTCGATGGGGGCGAAATGCGAAAACAGCCGTGTGCTTAGATTTAGGTGCACGTTAAAGAACCCCAGGTGGTCGAAATTTCCGGAGTCCTCCACTACGGCGTGCCTCATAATCAGAAAGTGGTTTTGGCACGTAGAACCCCATAATTTTTTAACAAAAACTATCATCATCAATGGCTCATACACCGTAAGCAAGCAAAAAATGAGACGGCTCATAGCCCCATAAGGTTCATGGCTACAAAATGTATGTACGATTGTCCTCTTTACTCGCAAGAGAACAATGCCAGCGACTGTGGCGATTGATATCTGTGCCGTACAAACGAAAGACGGAATTGTGATATCCACTGCGCATATATATCCACGCACACCCTGGTGTGATATCGAGAAGTTAATGACCACGCATGGTTAGCCATGATGACAGCACCCCTGTGATCATCATTGTAGACTTCAATGTGGACATTTCAAAATCAGACAAGAAATGGCTCACTCAGTTTGTGCTAGAAAAGCTTGCTTTTAAGTAGCACACCAATCCAAGTCACTCAAGTACTCAACGGTCGTGTATAGATCTAACTTTGAAAAATATTCCGTCTCAAGTTGTAACCGAACCAATCGGCGTATATCACAGTAATCACAAAGCCATCGTCACTGTCATTACCAAATGAGGAAAATAAATACATTCACCCTTGTCTAACCATGTGTGATGTGCTAGAGCTTCACTGGTCATCCATCTTCACAGAGTGGAGTGGTTCCTTTTATTTATTTATTGTTATTACTATTTTTTTGAGCACACAAGTGCCTCATCTTGTGCCGCAAATCTGCTCCGATATGTGCATGTCCTCAGGCAAGCCAGCTCGCCCTCTCTCTCTATATATATATATATATCCTTTCACTCGCGCGACTGCGTACCGCAAACTGTTACCGCATCCGAAGACCGGGCCGTAACGAGCACAAATGCGGCTCCAGAATAAACGAAAGTACGGAACAGGTGCTGCAGGTTATCTCTCCGCGGAGCCTTGACGGCGTCAAGGTCACAAGCGTCAGTGGTTATAATCGCGCCGCAAAAAAGTCAACGCCGAGGCCGGAACGTCCGCACTCGCCCCAGCAAAGCCGTTAATGGAGCGGTCTTCGAGATGGCGCGATTTCAGGGCTAGCCGGCGAAACGATGTACGAGCGTTCCGTCCGTGCTGCACGCGCACTGCCAATTCGGGACAAAGAAAACAAGCGGTCTCCCAGGAAGCAAACCGGCGCACCGTTACGAGGCTTGGAAATTCTCTCAGTGTCTTATCTCGGCGCATATCTAGCGGTTTTCTCAATGCACAGCTTGTGTGCTGCTTTCACTACCGTCTCGTCCTGCCAGCATTCTGCGCTGGCATCCTGCATTGCCGGCCTTGTGCGTGTGCCGGACTCTGTGAAGTTTTAATGTGTAGGCGTAACCATGGGCGCGAGCAGGCGCGATGTCATCAGAATCGGCCTGCATCTGCAGTTCAGCAGCTTATTTTTTACGAGCAGTATATGGATGGTTGGACGTGGCGGTAGTTTACTTTGTGTGGCCTTACCCTTGCACACCCGCCGACCGCATTCTTTTAACCCGTTTGTCTCGCTACGGTCAGCGTATATATCCGCGGCTATCTGCGCGAAACGTTTGCTTTGGCCGCCCGTGAAGAAATTTAAGGGAAAAAGCTGCCCTAACGGTAGCATTAAAAATTAGATTTCGCTGCCGTAACAAATACTATTACCGTAAATTTGTCAGTCCGACCAATTGACTCGCTTATAAGTTTGTTACATTTACTTGCTTCGCGATTTCCTTCTCTATTGTTGGGAATATTTTCCAAGCGCCTTACACTACGGAGGTCCCCTAGCTGCTTGATCCAGTGATTGACAAAGACACAACAAGGCGTTGGGTTTCGACTCCTCCTCCTTGTGTCCCCTAGCGCCTCCACTCAAGTCCAACCAAGAAACCCAGTTCAATGTGTTGGCCTTCACAGCTGCAACCTGCGATGTACAAATGGCTTATTCTACCTCTGTGGGGTGTTGAACATTGTGTTTCATTAGCAATTTTGCTTCCTCTGTAAGTGCGAAAGGCAAGGACATTCCCGCTATTACATTTATCTAGACACTCTGAAGAAACAACAATCAGAATACGTACGCTTATTTGCGGCACTGTCGGACATTGCATCCAAATACTGCCATGTTTTGGCGACGGAGTACTCGGCGCTCTGAAATTGTTTAGAGCAAGTCGTAGTGCATCGGTTTAACTTTCTTTCTTTTTCCTTTTTATTTATTTATTTGGCCGCTTTCACTCGCGTCACTACCGTCACTTCGCCTCATGTCTTCTTGTTTTTCAACTGGGTCTGCATCTGCCGATGAGCTTAGCTTTGCACCATAGCACGGCCTTCGCCTTCGACACATTCTTCAACAGTGGGGCTGTGGTGGTCCTTCCTGACCACGGAGTCGGCGTTGCATATTCCCAGCCCTGGATTTTTACCTTAGTGTTCCACATTCTTGTTGGTACACTTTCCCCTCGTGTATACGAGCTTCTGGAGTAAGTAGCATACTGTTGAAAATTTAAAAAATACAGAAAAAAAGTGAACAAGAAAGAAAGAAAAAACAAAGCAATAGCGATGGGGTCGAGAAAGACAGAACCTTGTACGCGTATCATGCTTAGTTTGCCGGAGCATACATGCAAGCCAGTCCCGGCATCCGTGGTGCCGACAGAACGGATGTATCCCGGTGAACTGACATTCAACCATCATTTAATTGTTAAGACCACTTTCGTCAGCAGGTCCTGGCCTTATCTTCAACGTTGCGCAAGGTATTGTGTCGGAAAGGAAGTTGTATCACCTCAATATCTATACCAGCGTTTCACCTACCGAACTGCTGAGTTTCATCTATGCCTGGAAGTTTTCAGTACTACAGCGGGCTTGCGCATTGTAGGACATTGGCAAGTGTGTCGGCGACATACATATAATGCGCTGCGAAGAGGTGACGTGTATGCGTGTCATAGCCATTCTTACAAAGTAAACGGGGAAGAATGGCGCGCTGCCTGGGTAGGCATGTAGTCGGTGTGCACAGTGGTAGAATCATAAACAGAAGCCACGTTTCCGAGCGATATATCGTGGGCAGTGTCCAAGGGGAATGTGGCGCATCTGATCATATTCATTGGCCCTGAGACAGCTGGGGCTGGCAACAGTGAACCAAGTCGAGGGGTCGACGAGTGAAAAACGGTAAAATATTCTGCGAGAGGTATTTACAGTATGTGTGTACACAACTGTGCCTTAGTTAAATGTGGCGTTTACTAAACCCCCCGACTCTCAGTATTAAACTCCTCCTCAAGATATCCCATTACTTTGCATCGCTCTTGGCAGCGTCTGTTATCTGCATCACATCGGCCGGGCGGACAGTCTGAATTCTGGGGAATGCGGTGATCCTGAGACGACAGAACACCTCTCGTACACTTCCCCGCGATTTGATGTACAGAGAAAATCGGTGACAGACATTCAAAATTTGTCGTTGCACCATTGACTGAAAAGGTTCTATCGGCACCTTCTCCTGATCCTCGTCATCAGCCTCGTAGTCTGAAGGCTCTCAACAAATTTTTGCATGAGAGCTGAGTGGACAAGAGACTTTGGAGAGTCTTGGACGTTGCACGTTTTTCACCACCACCTTCATCTTCATAATCAACGTCTTCTCTATGTTTCTACACCCTTTCTCCTTCCCCTAACGCCGGGTAGCTGATCAGAACATTGAGTCAGGCCGACCTCTCAGCTTTTCTCTCATAATATATATATATATATATATATATATATATATATATATATATATATATATATATATATATATATATATATATATATATATATATATATATCTGGCAGCGTATCTAACCTGTTAGTGTTCTTGGGGTACTGTCAGTCGAGTTTGTCCACCCTAATTCCCGTTTGTGGCATGTAATGAGCGAGTTGTTTTACGTGTTTAGCTTCCTGGTTGGCCCCTTTTGTCGCTTTGTATGCAGTAAGAACGCACCAAGGGCGAGGAGAATAAAAGAAAGTATGAAAAGAAGCATCAATATAGGGGCGCTCACGTAACCTGTTGGTTTTAGCCTGCGTGCACTGTAGACCCTGAGTTGTTCGCAAGGTCCTTCGCGTGCACCGATTTTCGCGCAGCGCGCAAACTCGCAGAACGCCCTTCACGGTGCGCCGCGCGCGTGCAGTCGCTCCCTCGCGCGAGTCCGCGGTCAGCAGCGGCAACGCAAGTAAATAAAAGTGCCGGCGACTACAATGGCGGCATGTGGTAAGAGCAGCAGACAAGCTGATAAGCCCGCCAGCTTCTGGCACAAATCGGAAAGGGTAGGACGCGATGCGGCGAGGGCCATGTCGGAGACGCAGAAGTTGGTGTTCGCGAAAAGCGAAGCCATTTCCGGTGACGTCATTTCCTTTCCCCGGCGTAGCGTGGAGCAACGACGGAAGGGCCGGAAGCCGCTGATAAGGACGCACTGCCTTTTGATTTCTTTCTCCTGCTGCGAATATTTTGCCAACGATTTCTGCACTGGGGCCTCTTCAGATCTGCTGCCGGCCGACGTCCAGATAGCCTATTCGAACGGCCGCGTCTTTCCGCGCACGCCTTCCTTTTTCAATGCTTCTGCGCTGGTTTTTGGCGTCGATTCGAGCGTCGCGCGAGCAGAGAGGATCTACCACTGGCTTTGCGCCGGGAGCCTCGCCAGATAACAGCCAAACAAGAAAGGGCGTGAAACGCGGCGCACGTCGCGCTATCGTCGCCAACCAACTGTTTGCGGCGCCCTCTAGGTTCAGGCAAGTTGTGGCAGCCATTTTGCGGCTCTGCGTGGCTTCTTTTGTAGTCGCTGTTTCACGGGGGCTTTCATTGGACGGGGCTCTGTTTCTTTTTCTGTCTCTTCTGCTCGATCTGCCGGGGAAGGCGTTATCGCATCCCCAACGCGGGCGACGACAGACGTAAAAGACAACGGAGCGCGGCTTGGAGATAACGCTCGCTTCTGGCGAAAGATGTCGCCCGGCGCGCTTTCTCCCGCTCGCGCAGCTTCCGATTTCCGCCCCGTGGTTTACTTGGTGGCGCCGTTATCAGCCTGCGGTTTGCGTGCGCTTCAGTTGCGCCGCCCATCGACTTTCTCTTATTGGAATAGCTCTCATCAGGCGCTGGGCTCAAAACAGGAGGGGGGTGGGGGGGTGGAAGGTCCTGCTTTCCCTGGCTTGCCTCTGCTCACCGAGGCATCGGCGCCTCGGTATTTTGTTGTGGGTCATCTCCTCCCGCATTTCTGATGCCGACTTTCGCTTCATCCTCCAACCGCAATTGGCAGAAAGGCTGTCACGATCGGCCTGCATTTCCGCAGCCTTTAATCTCGGCTAACGTTATATAGTATGAGCGCCGCGAAACACAACCGATGCTTTCACGAGAAGCAGTAGTAACTGATCTTTTCGAGTGCACCTTCAGCTTTTGTTCCAGCATTTTCTTTCAATCACTTCAGCCCGGACCACTTTTATCGTAACTTCTGCTATCTCCGGAAGATGAAACGAGGCTAAAACAAAACCATAGTTACGCACATCCGTAGGAAGATGTCTTGCACTGGTTATATGCTATCTGTTATTCTTTTCCTGACTCCATCATTGATAGCTTTACCTTGACGTTACAGTGGGAATATATTTAAATAGGTTTCGTGAGGCTACGCTCAAATGGCCCAAGTTCTACTTTCAAGCTACGTTTGCCGTCTCGGACCTTCTTTTATAATTACCTTTGTTCTGATTAACCTTCTTGCTTGTGCTTAAGTCCCATTAATGGTGGCCTGTTGTAAATTGTCAATAAATGAAGTGAGACGTACAAGGGGTATGAACATAAACATGATGCATAAAGTTACTGCCGCGTACTGCCGCAAGTATAGCTATTAGTTTGCCATGTGTGACAGTATGCGTAAATAAACAGGCAGGAGATTATACATACATAGAACTCCTAGAAAACTACAGCCTCATGTAAAGCACGCACTCCGTCTGGAAACTGAACAGCTTATGAAACGTCAAGTGTACCATACCTTTCTGTGTCCAGTTGAAACCACAAAGTACGTTTTCGCAGCTTGTTTAGATCGTATACGGTTTGACTAAACAGTAGCACTACGCAAAAGCTACGCGATGAGACTCGGGACCCGACTGCGTGCATGTGGGTGGGCGCGCTAATTCGATTACGTTCAGGCTTATGTGTGTGTCTTCAGACATCAGCGCTCCGAAAAAAAAAAAAGCAATTACAGGCGAAACGTCTCTCGCAGATAGTAAGTAAACGCAGGAGGAAAAATCTTCCTGCGTTTGACGAGTCTATGGCTACATGCTTTGAAACAGGGAAGTGGTGGCTAATGTTACCACTAGGAAAAACTGGAAGAAAGCTGCGGGAGGCGGCAGGCTGCAGTCAGATTTAATCTTTCCGTCCCCTTTTCCCTTTCCCCAGTGTAGGGTAGCCAACCGGGCTCAGTCCTAGTTAACCTCCCTACCTTTCCTTATCATTTGCTCTCTCTCTCTCTAAACGGCGCTTGCATCGCTCTGCGCTGAAACTTCGCCTGCTTCTGCCACTTTGTTCGCTTCGCGCCAGAAACGTTTCGGGAAATTAAGTTTTTGAGCCGCAGTGCCTGTTGACTTAATATAGTGCTTACATTAAAAAAAACACAGAGAAAAAATGGGGGAGGGGGCGCTATCTGTACCACTTGCTTTTCGCGCGTCTCTGTGTGTGACGTAACAAGCCTAACTGAACTTCTCCAGTTTTCTTTTTACTATAAATGTTTATTCATATGTAATGAAAGGAGAGGTTGGCACGAATATTGGCGCCGGCTATAATCCTTTTTGCAGGTCAAGCAAAACAAAAGCATAAAAAAGTGATATGCGCTGTTGACAGTCTAATAGTATACTTACATTTGCTATGTTCTACCCACAGAACAAAGTAAAAGGACACTAAGAGACATACACAGTTCCTTAAATGAATGAAAGTGTACAAAAAGTCTAAAAACATGCACATAAGTTCCATTCATGTCTACACAAGACACATAATAAAGAATCCTGCCTAGAGCCCTGCCTAGCTGTTAACGGACCATGTTTGCAGCTCATATCGCTCAACGACTTTGCTATACCGATTCATAGCACGGAATAATCATCTCATAATCAGACGCGAGTTATTCTTCATCGTGGGAGATTTTCGCCTGCCGTCTTTCACCGATGTGTTTATGTGTGTGTTACCAAATCAATGGTGCATTTAGTCGCGGTGCAGAATTCGACGACACTCTGGCCCTTTTGACAGACTGTAGTTTAAACCGGATCCAAAAGCAGGCATTGTCGAAATTGGAAAAGATTAAGTACGTGCCTTTCATGATCAGGTATGGCACCGACACTGGGACATCTCATGCGCCACAAGAACAGCCAAAATATTTACCAAGCTTAGATCGTATATCAGGCGGTTCAACAATATGATCTTACAGACAGAAGAAGCTGAAGCAGCTGATCAGGCGGAAAGGGAAGCTTGAGGGTCTCTCACGGCGCACTTACGTCACCACTGTGCATAACACAACACAGACAGTCCAGAAAAAGTAAGCTGGACTAACGAGTACACGAAAGCGTCGTTTGTACCATCGAGGAAGCGCCTGAGCCTGATCGCAAGTTTCTTTTTTTTTTCCCGAATGCTGATGGATGAATGTGAGGTGGCGCTTTCTCCAGCAAAACATATGGGCAAAAGTGGAGCAGTTTGACTTCTCTCGCTGAAGACACCGTGTACTATATGTCTGGGCGATTACTGCGGGGCGTCCTGACTTGTATGGACAAGGTATGTCTTGGGGTATGTGCTCATTTGCTTATTATTATAATTTAACGCAGATTTATTTCGTATCTATAGAGCTGCAGATATTCACAAAGAACGAACCTTACTGGCATTTGCCATTTCTAGGACGCAATAAACACTCTCGCTGCGAAATCGCAGGCATAACTAGCCTCATTGAAGGGCCAGCCGCCGCTACGCTCGAGCGTCACTCTACCCGTGGCTTGCGGGTGACATAAGTGTTTGCTAAAATCCTGGGCCAGGGTTTACGAAATAAAGCTCTTACGCGGGAACTGTTCGGGAGACCACATGTCAGCCGATAGCGACGTCTGAGATGCTATTAGCGGTGACGTGGCCGGCCAATGGCAATGTTAAGAACACTTGTGAACGAAAAGCTACGTGCAGTCGACCACATTTCTCCCCCAGCAAGGGCAGTGCGGAATCTTGTTTCCTTCGGCGGAAGCGTCACTACAGCCGGAAGGACAGTAGCGGAGACGTGATGTGCCACCGCAGGGAAATTCTATCCGTGCTCACGATATGTTTAAGAACTCGTTTTTTGACGCAAGCATTGGTGGTCCTTGGCACGAAACCTCTGTCGCGATGACTTTCATTATAGTTGCGGCTGCTTGCCCCGCCCGCCTAGGAAGGCGACCAGGAAAAACAAGAAGGTGAGTGGGACGACGCTGGCGGTGAGGGGAACGGGCCAAAGAGTGAAACGCCTGTGGCATGCTCGAGATGTCCAAGGAGCCAAACACGTGGCTGACCGGGGAATGTTAATGAGTTCCAGAGCCTTCGTGACGGGCCCTTAGCAGCGCGGGCTACATCGGCGGCGATATCTTCAGATTGCGTCAGAGGGAGGGGAAAGAAGCAAATTGCAGCCATTAATCGTTGTACAGGGGCAAGTAATGAGCCTTTCGGTGCATCGGGACTGTCTCGCCGGACGCTCCTTAGGGCGCAGCCGCTGTCCGCTGAGCGGTGCCCTCCGGGCGGAAACGCCCGCTGCACTCTTAAAAAAGAAAAAAGAAAAAGGAAAGAGAGCGAGAAAGGAGGAACTAGCGCTCTCCGCCTTCAGGCCGGTGAGTTCCTCCTTCACACGCGCTTCACATGTCGCGCCCTCTTGTGGCAATCAAAAGGGGAGGAACGTTTCTCCCTTGCGTGCGTATCTTGCGTCGCCGCCTCCGGTGACCCGAACATCGGCTACAATAACTTCTTTTCGACGGAAAGTAATGCTAAGCTAATGGGACACACATGGGTACGGCAGCGTTGTGCACGGTTTCGGGTGCCGGGATTCTAGAAAGCTGCAGGGCGCTGTCGAACTCGAACGTTGGTACGAAGCGAAACCATCCTCTCCCTAGCAGAAAGCACGGCCAGCACGGCGCAGACACAGCTTTGCAGCAGAGGCGCTCGGAGAGCGACGGCATACTCCAATGTCGAAGCTATCCTTCACGGTCACTTGTCGCGACGGTTACGCTTCAGCCACTGTATTTACGCTATGGTTGTAGTAGCTGTAGACTAGTAGACTCTATCGCAACAATCTTCGTAACCACGACTCTCCAGGAGATGGATATAACACAACAGACACCAGCAGAATTAGCCTTCTGATATCGTCAAGAGTGAGCGGGGCCAGTCA
>NC_134568.1:189177545-189385045 GCF_050947875.1 Dermacentor variabilis | reverse complement strand
ACGGAGGCCAGCAGCGAAGAGATGCAGTTGACTGTATGCTGAGCAGCTCAACGACGATCCGGGAGCAGTGCAACGAGCCCTGTGTGACGACTGGTTGCCTGCAGCGGAACGACTGCGTGGAATTCCTGCCTGCGAGGTTTGGTGAGTGCGGGACTTTCTTCTTCTGAGCTTTGCCAGGCTTTTTGTTAGTGTTAGAAACAGAGCTGGTAATTGTGGTTGTCGTTGCTGCCGGGTTAGTTTGCGGCAAGACAATAGTAAGCAGTAGAGAAAGCAGCATTCAGAGCAGCCATGGATTTGAAGTCGTTGCGCAAACCGAAATTGTTGGAGCTTGCAAGAGAGTTGGGTCTGGATGTCTCGGACAAACTCAGAAAACCAGAACTGCTAAAGGCTATTCTTGAGTTAGAGGCTGAGGATGACGAGCTGTCGGAATGCCTTGAGACTATTGAGGAGAGGTCAAAAAGACAGGAGCGCGAACTTAAAGAGCAAAAAGAGAAATATGAGCGCGAACTTAAAGAGCAAAAAGAGAAACAGGAGCGCGAACTTAAAGAGCAGAAAGAAAAAGAAGAGCGCGAACACGCTTTGGAAATGAAGCGTCTCGAGGTAGAGATGGAACGCGCTCGTAATGGAAGTCAGGCACACGGTGCAGGAGAACGAGTATTGTTCAAAATGACTGACCTGATGCGGCCGTTTAAGCTTGGAGAGGACATTGGTTTGTTCCTGGTTAACTTTGAGCGAACGTGCGAGAAGCAGGGGTTCTCTCGGGAAACGTGGCCACAGCGCTTGCTCACTTTGTTACCCGGCGAGGCGGCCGACGTAGTCGCTCGCTTGGATAGAGAGGAGGCAGAGGATTTCGACAAAGTAAAATCGAGTCTGCTAAAAAAGTACCGGCTGTCTGCGGAGGCGTTCCGTCGGAAGTTTCGGGAGAGTGAGAAAGGCAAGAGTGAGTCATATACAGAGTTTGCCTACAAGCTTATGTCGAACATGCAGGAGTGGCTCAAAGAAGAGAAAGCGTTTGGTGACCACGATAAAGTTCTGCAGTGCTTCGGGCTAGAGCAGTTTTATAGTCGGTTACCGGAGAACGTGCGATACTGGGTCTTGGATAGGCCAGACGTGAGTACGGTGGCTAGAGCCGCTGAGCTAGCCGAGGAGTTTGTGACGCGTCGAGCTCGCGGAGCTAAGGACGGTCAAAAGGGTGAATTTGGCTCCAAGTCTGAGAGGCCAAGGTTCACGCCCATGAGATTTAAGGGGGACACGCGTAGTGAGGATGCGAGTGAAAGCAATCCGACCAAACGTAAAGAGACGGCAGCCGAAGCCGAACGCAGAAAGCGGTTCGAGATGAGGCGAGCGGGCGTTTGTTATACGTGCCAGAAGCCGGGTCACTTTTCGGCGCAGTGTCCGGAAACAACACCAAAAGTTGTGTTTTTTTCAATAGGCAGCACTGACGAGAACATGAAGCTTCTCGAGCCTTACATGCGAGACCTCCTCGTAAACGGGAAAGAGTGCCGAGTGCTTCGCGATTCCGCAGCTACGATGGATGTAGTTCACCCGTCCTACGTAGAACCCGATATGTTCACGGGCGAGTGCGCATGGATCAAGCAAGCCGTGGAAGCTCATAGCGTGTGTCTGCCAGTAGCAAAGGTGCTTATTGAAGGACCTTTCGGAGCGCTTGAGACAGAGGCGGCAGTGTCATCTATGCTGCCACCCCAGTACCCGTACCTATTTTCAAACAGGTCCGATCACCTCCTGCGCGAGAAGGGGCTTTTGTTTGGTGAAGCTAGTGTTCAGGCCTTAACCAGGTCGAAGGTTCGGGAGCTCGCTGCAAAGGCGGTAGTTGCGGGGCCGACGTTATCAAACAACGAAAAAGGGTCAGAGGCGCAGCAAGCTGATATTCAGAGCACGCCCGAACAGAATAAAATTGAGTCTGTAGCGTTGAAGGCGCCAGATACTGGAGAGGAAAATCCCGATACGGGAAAGTTAGAAGAGCTATCTACTGATTTGCTCATCGCGCCTACGTCAGACGGACTTGATAGGTTGCTAAAAGTCAGCCGGTCGGCTTTGATAGCCGAGCAAAAAAAGGATGGCAGCCTGGAAAACGTGCGCTGCAATGTCAAAGAAGGTATCGCCAGGAAAACTGCGCGTTTTGTGGAAAGAGGTGGAGTCCTGTACCGGAAGTATCTAGACCGCCGAGGAGTGGAGTTCGATCAGCTGGTCGTGCCTCAATGCTATCGTCAGGATCTGTTGCGCTTGTCACACGGGGGTTCGTGGTCCGGACACCTAGGAGTTAAGAAAACTAAGGACCGTCTCTTGCAAGAGTACTATTGGCCAGGGTGTTTTCGGGACGCAGACCATTTCGTGAGGACATGTGACACTTGTCAGCGGGTGGGCAAACCAGGGGACAAATCGAGGGCGCCGTTGAAATTGGTACCTATCATTACGGAGCCTTTTAGACGGCTCGTTATTGATACTGTGGGACCTCTGCCGGTAACAGCCACGGGGTACAGACACATTTTGACTGTGATCTGCCCAGCGACAAAGTTCCCTGAAGCAGTGCCGCTTAAAGAACTCAGCTCAGTTGAGATAGTTAATGCACTACTGTCCATATTTGCGCGAGTTGGTTTCCCTGCGGAAATCCAATCAGATCAGGGCACAGTGTTTACTAGCGCTTTGACGACAACTTTTCTCGAAAGGTGTGGGGTAAAGCTGTTACACAGCTCAGTGTACCACCCACAGTCGAATTCCGTTGAGAAGCTCCACTCCGTCATGAAGCGCGTGTTGAGAGCGTTGTGTTTTGAACATCGAACTGACTGGGAGCTGTGTCTGCCTGGGGTGATGTTTGCTTTAAGGACCGCGCCGCATGCGGCTACGGGGTTTTCGCCAGCTGAACTGGTGTACGGTCGCTCGCTTCGATCTCCGCTTCGCATGCTTCGAGAATCGTGGGAAGGTAGGGGCGACGACCCAGTCGTGGTGGAGTACGTACTTAAGCTCCTCGAACGCTTAAGAAGGGCACAGGAGTTGTCAGGTGAAGCAATGGCAAAGGCCCAGCAGAGGGCCAAGGTTTATTATGATCGGACAGCCAGGGCCCGTCGTTTTGAGGTTGGCGATGAGGTCATGATATTGCGCACATCGCTAAGCAACAAACTAGACGTGCAGTGGGAGGGCCCAGCACGAATTGTTCAGAAACTGTCGGACGTTAACTACGTGGTAAGTCTGCCAGGAAAGCGGAAAGCACAGCAAGTTTACCACTGTAATCTGCTCAAACCTTATAGACAACGGGAAGCAGTGGTGTGCATGATGATAAACGTTCCTGAAGAGCTTCCAATCGAGCTTCCGGGACTAGGCTCAGTGACGAACAGGGAAGACACCGGTCAAGTCATTAGTGACCTTATCAGTAAAGCACCGCTGTCGCCCGAGCAGAAAACCGAACTACACCAGCTATTACAAGAGTTTCAAGGTCTGTTCTCTGAGAGGCCTGGTAGGACTTCGGTACTTACTCATGATATAGAACTTACCTCCCCAGAGCCAGTACGATCCAAGGCGTATCGGGTGTCACCCCGCCAGAGCGATATTATGGAGGCTGAGGTAAAGAAAATGCTACAGCTCGGTGTTATTGAGGCAGGTGAGAGTGACTATACCTCCCCTTTGATTTTAGTTGAGGTATCGGGCAAGGAACCTCGTCCTTGCGTCGACTACCGCAGGCTTAATTCCATCACTAAGGATCAAATTTATCCGATCCCTAACATCGAGGAGCGCCTTGAGAAAGTTAGTAGCGCTCAGTTTATTTCCACCCTAGATCTTGTCAGGGGTTATTGGCAGGTTCCACTTACAGAAGAGGCTAGTAGGTATGCGGCGTTCATTTCACCAATGGGAACATTCCGTCCTAAAGTGTTGAGTTTTGGTTTGAAGAACGCGCCATACTGTTTTTCAAGTCTCATGGATAAAGTGTTGCGGGGACAGCAAGAATTCGCTTTACCGTATCTAGACGACGTAGCGATATTCTCCGCATCCTGGTCTGAGCATATGGCACACTTGCGGGCAGTGCTAACCCGCCTGCGCGAAGCGGGCTTGACAGTCAAGGCTCCTAAGTGCCAGTTAGCACAGGCCGAGGTTGTCTACCTCGGTCACGTGATTGGTCAGGGTCGTCGCCGCCCCTCTGAAATAAAAGTGGCCGCTGTGCGAGACTTTCCGCAACCGCGCACCAAGACCGATATTCGGTCGTTCTTGGGTGTCGCCGGCTACTATCAGAGGTACATCCCTAGGTACTCTGATATCGCGGCTCCCCTGACGGATGCTCTAAGAAAGACCGAGCCTCAAACAGTCGTCTGGGACGAGACAAAGGAAAGAGCTTTTAGCGCCCTAAAGAGTGCCCTAACAAGCCAGCCTGTGCTACGATCGCCAGACTATACAAAAGGGTTCATTGTTCAGTGCGATGCTAGTGAGCGAGGCATGGGCGTTGTACTGTGCCAACGGGAAAAGGGAGAAGTAGAACACCCCGTCCTGTATGCTAGTCGTAAGCTGACCAGTCGTGAGCAGGCGTATAGCGCCACCGAGAAAGAGTGTGCATGTCTCGTGTGGGCCGTTCAGAAATTGTCATGCTATCTAGCCGGCTCAAGGTTTATCATTGAGACGGATCACTGCCCTCTCCAATGGCTGCAGACCATCTCTCCCAAAAATGGCCGCCTCCTGCGCTGGAGCCTCGCTTTACAACAATATTCCTTTGAGGTGCGTTACAAAAAGGGGAGTCTCAACGGTAACGCCGATGGCTTAAGTCGAAGCCCCTAACGTAGGAATCAGCCTCAAAATTGTTTGTTACTGATGTTTTTCTTCCTGAGGCAGGATTTTTTTTAACATATTGCTTTTGTTTAGTGTTTCAAAGTGATGATATGCTTTCTAGTGCAATTTTTCAATTTGTGGACGCGTTCTGAGTGATGCTAGACTACTGTAAGGAACTAGGCAGTGGTATAAAAAGGGGAAAGAGCCTGGCAGGGCTTAGTGAGGGTTGTGCCGTGCTTGCTGACTGAGCGGTTGAGTTTTCAGCGTAGTTCTAACGCTTGCCGGGAACGAGAACAAAAATGTGAACTCTCCCGAAGTCACTTTGCAGTGTCCCGTGCGAACCTGAACGAGAGAACGAGGCCTTCTCTGTGCGCTGCGCTCAAGAAACGTCAAGGGACGCCCGACTTCGGTTATGAGCATCATCGAGCGACATCCCTCCGGACAGCGGATGCAGTCCCCTGTCCATCGGGATCTCCTTCCCCCGGCGGGGCGGTCTGTTGCGTTTCGCCTGAGACACGTGGTTTTGCCGGCGCGACTGCGGCGGGGCGGCAGACATTTTGGCCCGATCGTCGTCGCCGCAACACTCATCGCCAGGTGTTTCCAGGCGCGTCTGCGGCGATGCGACCGCCTAGGGATCTCGTTCCAGTCATTGTGCCCGAAACAGGCGATGCCAAAGCAGGGATCTCATTCCAGTTATTGGGCCCGAAACAGGCGATGCCAAAGCAGGGATCTCGTTCCAGTCATTGTGCCCGAAACAGGCGATGCCAAAGCAGGGACCATCTTCTCGTTACAGTCATTGTGTCCGACCGGCAGCGCCACGACAGGGTGCTACGAGATCGTGCGCAGCGCCACGACAGGGTGCTACGAGATCGTGCGCAGCGCCACGACAGTGTGCGTCACCATTAGCCCATTGTACATTCACGTGCTCGTCTTTTGAGGGGTTCCTTCTTGCCCTCAACTGCGAGAGTATAAAAACAGCTGCCCCCGGACGCCAAGAGGAGGGCTCCGATTTCTTCTGTTGAGTGAAGTGCTCTCCCGTCTCTCTACTTCGGTCAAACCTGACCGCCAACTCTTTGCGATGTTAAAATAAACAAGTTGTTTCGTTGTTACCAGTCGACTCATGCTTTGCCGGGACCTTCGGATGCTTGCAGTTGTACCCCAGGCCGCCAGGCCAACGCTACCCTTGGGGCTTGCGACCCAGGTACAACCACGGGCGTCAGCGCCGAGTTCCCAACAGATCGCTCCAGTGTCGCGATCCAAACAGCGCGCTGAGTTCTCCCTCGCCTGTCCACTGGCCGTTGTAGCAATCTCGACCTGTTAGCTGTATACTAACTCATGTAAACGATGTCGCGTCGGCTGTCTGAGCCTGACTTGTGATTCGACCCACTCTTGTCTAGTTCATGTAAACGTAGCCGATGTCCGGATGAACTAAAGTTTGAGCGTATACGTAATTCCACGGCTACCTTTGTTGCGCCTTATGTACCAAGTTCTGGGCCGGCCACGGTGTAAGAAGTAGCTTAGCTACTCCTTACACAGTAGGGCCGGCATAACGTAACGATTCCATGCCGATGCCATTTCTTTTCGCGCTTCGTCATTTCTCAGAGGAGCGCTCCGCCCGCGTTTCCAACGGGATCATGCAGGCGGCTGTGGATGGTGGATTATAACAATCCACGAAATGAAGAATCGAGCGCAAGGAATCTATATTATGCCGTCCCAGTTGTAGTCCCTGACTCGTGTCGCTGGAGGCTCATGTAGTCGCTCGAATGTTCCTGCATAGGTGCTTCGCGGGCTGCCGACTTATCAAACGCGATGCGCGTCCTGTAGGCTTGCGCTTCCGGTCTCTGCTCTTCAGTGTTGATTCGTGGTGCGCGTGAAATTCGTGGCAAGTGCGTGACGTCTCGTGCGTGTGGCGGCCCACGCGTGGTTTTTTGTGGTCTGTCAGGCAGTGTAACGGGACCCCCAAATTGCCCTCCCATGCATGTTGTGCCTTCGCGCCATCACGTGTATGCTTCCGTCACACTATAGCCACCACGCTCAATTGCGCAGTTATATAGGCGGCTCCACTACAGTACCACAGTGCGACTCTATTGTGAATGTCAATAGTTGGCTCTTCGTTGGCGCTGTTGCGTCTGAACACAACAAAGCCGTTAATTAGACATTTGCCACAGGGCAAACACCCACCCATCCATCAGCGCCTATCCAGAGGTCAACGCAGCGTGGACACCGACTCTTGACGGGTCCACAAAAGGCCACCACCCCCACCATTATCTGACAGCCTGAACTAAGGATGAAGGAGGGGGGGGGGGGTTGCATCCAATGCTACCGAACAACGGCGGCGACCTTGGATTCGCAGGTTGCTATTCCGCCGCATATTTCATACCATCGGGCTTCGGAGGCGGGGTTACTGCAGAGTGTTACGTACGAGCATGGGCGTAGTATCGCAACGGATTCGACGATTGGGATTTGCTGCTGGACAGTCTTCAGATTCCCTAGTCGACTCGCCTAGGGAAGGCGACGGTAGCCGAGACTTTTCGAGCAGTGACACAGAGGGTCCTGATGTGAACTCGGACGTCTAGCTTGCTCCTGCATGGAGCGGGCTTCCGTAACTGGAGTCGTGTAACTAAGCCAATAAACCCATTTTCCTTCATTCCTACAACCTGACGTAGCCGTCGATGGGCTTGGTGGATTCCTTGCCCTAACGCGACCTTAAGCGGCAACAGCGCGATGCCGCTTGCTGCAATCTCTGACTACGCCACTTTCACGTCATTACATACTTTCACCTGCCGTGGTGACTCAGTTGGCGTTCCACTGCCGAGCACGAGGTCGCGGCTGCGATTCCTGGCCGCGGCAGCGGCATTATGATATGGAGGCTGACTGCAGAAACGCTTGTGTACCGTGCCTTGGGGGTGCCGCACGTCAAAGAACACCAAGTGGCCCAAGTTGAACCGGAGCTCCCCACTACGATGTCGTCGCATAGCACGCGAATTGCTTTGGGACGCTACAGTGCCCACAGTATAGCTTAATTTTAATAATGCTTGCACATAGATATCAGTATACTGTTATGAGCGGCGTAAAGTTACGTTCAGGCTGCTGTATAGTTATGGAGACACTGTACGCAACCCTCTCAACGAACGCCTATTCTCTGATCACTATTGGCCTACACGTATGCTGCATGACCTCACTTGTTTGGGGAACTTACGGATATTACGATTGTGTACTACGAACAAGGTCTAAGCGTCAGAATACTCCAGACATGGCTATATCAGTCAGTCCGTGCAAACCTTTTTGTCCGCAACTTCCTGTCCCGCGTATCGCTGACTGGTCAGCAGCCGCTTCTCGGTTCTCTCTGGTCAGCTTACAGTTTTGAAAGCTTGACGACCGCTGCTACATCTAATACTGCTCATTTACCTTTATCGAACGGTTTGTTCTTAGAACAGCCTTGCTTGATCATCCAAAACGGAACCCTGGTTGTTGTTGTTTTCCTTTAACAGGCGCCATTTTCTTAAAATGACAAATCGGGCAAAAAGAAAGAAAAGAACGAAGTCAGTCTACGCATATAGTACACTCGTACGGTTTTTCGGTGTTCTGAAACCTTGCTCAAAAATGACATACTGCAGTCCTAATAGACTCATTTTCTCTAATGTCTCGTTCGAAAACCCTGTTCTGCTGGCTATAGTTCGAAAGAACAGGAATATTGACCTGACGTCCACAGCGAGTGCCGTTAGGCGGGTGTGTACCTAATGGAGCACTGCCACGGAACCTTGCGGCGTCTTGTCCGTGTCGGTGCGGCCAAAGTCAAGTAATTATTTTCTTCTGGGCAAACCGGGTAAGCGCAGTCGTCGAGTGATGAATTAAGCAACAAAACTTCATAACTCCAGCCTTGAAGGTAGCCAACAAATGAGGCCGGTTTGATAGCATTAATTCGTTTCTTTTGTTTACTTTTACTTTATTTTATGTAATTTTTATTTCTTTTATTTATGCATGTGGGTTTCACCTATAGTTATTCTGGGACTGAAGGGCAACCACGATTTCTTGCAAGGTTTATGTCGCCGTGCGCGTAGATGTGTTGAACCGTACTAGGCTTCGAAGATAATTGCATTTATGTCACGCCTTCTTATTATTTCGCTATCTTACTTTTCTTTACTATATCGAGCGCCCAGTATAACGCTTCCTTGGTTGCCGTCGCTTACTTTGGACGCCCTTGTCCTGAGCAGTTTGCTATGGTAGACGCATAGCACTATATGGTACGGCTCGCAATGCGCGCAGCACAACTCTTTGTGCGTTGGTTGCAGAGTCAGTCGCGTGTGAATGAGCAGGTGTTGGTCTTTTGGGATGTGCGACTACTCCATTTTTTAACTCTCTCTTTTGATGCGCTGCGTCTGGAGCGCGTCGCGCGCTCCAATTATAAGGGCTGGTACGTGGCGCTTAGCCGGCATGAAGAAAGCGAGCGCCGAGGTAATGATTAGGGAGCCTCCACTCGAGTCGAGGCAATGGTATAGTCGCGCCGTGGCGCCGGCTACTGCGAAACGTCGGGACGAAGCGCTGTTAACTGGCGAAGTTGCTTGGCAAGTAGAACGAGTGCTGTATATTTCTTTTTAAATAAAAGAACATGCGTGAATATACAGAGCAATCGTGATAACAGTGAAATGTTGTGATTTTGTGGATTGTTTCGATCTACTCCGATAACAACAAAGAGACCGCTTTCTAAGGCGCTATACTTATATAACTCACAAGATTTTTAAACAGGCTATAGAATGCGTTATTTCCCGCACATTTCTTGAGAAGCTATCCTATCCTAGCCAGAGCTTTGTTTCTGGTTGTGTTTTCTACGTTGCCCTAATTTCGGGAGTGTTTCCAACCAGCTTCCAATTTGGGCCAGCACACACACACACACGTCGGATTCACTCGAGCCCAAAATCGTAGATGGCTGCGAATATGAGGGAGTCGACCCATAAGATGTCTCACTGACCCATAGCTGGCACCTCTGCGCTGCCCGCTCGTAGAATCTAGAACAAGGATTGGTCAAGAAACCACGGCGCAACGAGGTTTGTCCGGACTTTTGTTTGTTTTATTATAGTTTTTACGCATAAGGGATGGTTATTATAATATCGACGTCTTGGAATTATCTGTGTTTATGACAAGGTGCAGGAAAAACAAATGCAAGATAGTTCGAGTGGTAACATAAATACCCCGGAAAGTGAATGGAAAATCGGCGCCGTGGTAGCTCAATTGGTAAGAGCATCGCACGCGTAATGCGAAGAGTGGATCCGTATATCCCACCTGTGGCGAGTAGTTTTTTCATCCACTTTAATTCCCATTAACGTATCATTTCTTTAATTCAATTATTAAGTACAAGTAATTTCCACTATGTTGTCCATGGCGTCTGTTTTTTGGCTTCATATATATATATATATATATATATATATATATATATATATATATATATATATATATATATATATATATATATATATATATATATATATATATATATTGTAATGAGTGTACTGAACAGTTCCGATGGTAACGTCTGTTCGTAACCGAGAAGGCAGGTGACGCAGAGCAGGAACAGCTGGCTGCCCGAACGGCTCACACTCGTGCTAAGCACTGGCGATCCGGCTGGCCCACTGGTTGCACAGCAGGCATGGAAGAGACGATCTGGCTGGCCTTGTTCTTGTGCTCTTCTTCCTCATTACAATTACCCCCGGTGGAAAAGCGGAGACATCGTGGCGACTTACGACGTGTAGACGAGCGGGTTATAGAATTGTTTCAGGCGATGTAAGCGGCTCTATGACATAGTTGACCGGAGAGGTGCGTTCGACGATGCGGTATGGTCCATCATACTGCGAGAGAAGTTTTGTCGAAAGTCCAGGCGTGGTAGCAGGCACGGACAACAAGACAAGTGTGCCGGGAGCGAAGTTCGGATTCGTAGCGTCACCATCACGATTGGCTTTTTGTCGTTGTTGGTCGGCGGAGGTGAACTTTCGGGCTAATTGACGGCATTCCTCGGCGTATCGGGCGACGGCTGAAATGGGAGCACACCCTGACGTGTCTGGTGTATAAGGCAAAACCGTATGGATAGTATGGGAAGGATCGCGACCGTAGAGAAGAAAGTATGGAGAAAATCCTGTAGTACTTTGTGTAGCCGTATTATATGCGTACGTGACAAATGGGAGGATGATGTCCCAGTTTGTATGCTCCGATGAAACGTACATGGCGAGCATATCACCAAGGGTGCGATTGAAACGCTCTGTAAGCCCGTTAGTTTGAGGATGGTACGCCGTGGTGTTCCGGGGAACTATGCGGCATTGAGCAAGCAGAGCTTCAACCACCTGCGACAGAAACACACGGCCTCTATCACTCAGCAGCTCCCGAGGTGGGCCATGACGAAGAATGCAACGTCATGTATATATATATATATATATATATATATATATATATATATATATATATATATACCACGCTTCGAAGATAAGAACAGATGCGAAAATGAAACTGCGCACAATGGCTATGAGCCAAGATTGGCTGGCGAAGAGAACGAGGAGTAATGAGCGTGAAGCCACAGTTAATGCGGAATAGTTCATATGGGAAGGTTGCCCGACGCTGATCTCGCACAGCGATAAAGAAGGCAGTAAAGCCCCGTTGCGCTCTTGGGCGCCTTGATCCATCACCCTGTAGCTGGTTCGCATAGGCGCGATTCAGGGTTGCCGTTTACTGGATGCGCGCGGCACCGCGCTGTCTGTTTCGTCCTGGTGTCTTACAGCTATACTGGTTTCTTGGTAATGTAAAGTGGTAATTTTCCAATTTGTCTTCTTTTTTATAAATGCCAGAAACAAAGAGAGAGTATGGGGTAGCAATGCTTCACCCAGCCGCCCCGGCACAGTGCCACAAACGCCTGCATTTACCAACGCCGGGGGCTTCCCCCCAAGTAGTGATTCGCCTTCGATGCCCGGCGCGTGGCGAGGAATCGCTTGTACCCATTTTACCGGTTGGGTTGGGTCTCATTAGAGAAAACCAGGAAACCATGCAGTTATGTGCACAGCTTGTCGTGTGTGCCCATCGCAAAAGACGAGGACTGAAGGAACAACACAACACAGGCGCCTGTGGTGTGCTCTTCCTTCAGTCCTCGCCTTTTGCGCTGTGCACACATGTCGATATTGAATCACCAACTCGCCCAAGCTTCCACCTTGCACAGCCTGTCGCACTAATCGAATAAAACTGCAGCAAGACGTAATATTAAGGCACGCGTATTTCCCAGCTTATAAGCTCATATTGATGTGCAAAGAAGTTAACAATAGAAGGAAACCTAACCATGCATGGGCATACTTGCGACGTGAAACGCAAAAACAGGCGTCGAAATCTCAAAGCTTTTCTGTTGGTAAGTGCTTTTTGCCATTGGCTGGCTGCGTCCGTGAGGCATTTGTGCGACAGCATCACTGGCTTGCGTGTGCTCTTACGCTAGGATTATTCGTAATAACAAATGCTGCCAATCTTGATGCTGGCCATATCATTAGCCAAGGCGGCCAACCAATGACGAAGAGCAATACCGAACAAAAAGCTTTGCGGATTTGACCCCAGATGCGTAAGCGCACCTTGGATATATCTTGCCCACAAGACTCAAGGTACAGCTTGCAAGAATTCTGACGTTAAACTAGAGCCAAGGAACCTCGCAATGGCTATTATAATCATTCGCTTTACCCACTGTTTTGTCATGCCTGTACATTCCTTTTTTCCCGTCTTTGGTTTTCCTTTTGGACACGTAATGTACAAGGCCATTTGCACACGCTCTTGCGCAGCTCATGGAAAGGCAACGTTTCAGCGACAATAATTGTACTCGGCGCATTAGAAGATGAAGTAGCACCAACTGCTCTCTATAGTGGAACGCATTATCGAGTAGGTAGTCAGATAACCGTTGTCAGATCAGCGTTCAGTGAACCGCTTCTTGAGTTTCCCCTCCGCCAAGGCATACACTCTTTGTTCAGCTTTGAACGCAATTCCGCTATAGTGACAGGCTCTGACGCCAAGCTGCTGTAATACGCCTCGCAGTTCGAAATTAGGAGACTATATAAGGAGCACGGCCCCTTTTGCTGCTTCGGGCCGAGCAGATGGCATGTGCTATCAACTTCAGTCTCTGTTCGCGCCTGTAGAGTGAGAAAAGAAAAGTTGGATGCGAAAGGCAGGGAGGTTGACCGGTTACATAGCTTGATCCGTGTCTGCTTGCTGCCCATTCCCGTGGGGAGCGTTCTGTTGGGCAACCAATTGGGCTCGCTGCGGCTGATCGACATCGGCGTTCCTCGGAGACTCGGACGCCACCTGACGAGCTCGACGCTTGCAACGGGATGAACGACAGTTTGATATCGAAGACTGAATACGGGGCCATTAAAGCGCTAAATGATCGCGCGCTGCTGTATTCACTTAGCCTCTTGCCACGACTGATATATGATGAGCACTTGCTTTCGCAACGGGCGCTTGCACGCTTGACGACGGACGATCTGTTATCAGCACGCTTATTATGCTGTCGTGCGCGCGCGTTTTGTTGTACACGAAACCGTGTATCCATGCAACGCATCCCCTCGGCGCTTCGGAAATAAGCCAGGGCAATCGTAGGGCAGATTTCTGAAAAGCTTTATTTCGTGCTTAGATAGCGGTCATGGTTTTTGGTGAGAACGGCTGACAAGATACCGGGATTATTAGCATAAAGATTGTACTGCGTTCGAAAAAAGAAACGTGCGGACTTCTCCGATTCTTTGGCTCTGAATTCATCTACTGCTACTGCCCTTACATCGGATCCCGCGAGCTTGTTCGTGTTTCATATACAGGGTGTCCCAGCTAACTTTAGCCAGAGTCTAAAAATGTGCGAATGCCACGTAGATGGACAGACTTAAGGTCATGTTGTTTGTCGTCGCTTGGAGATAATCAGATTATGTTTTCATTCCGTCTAATTAGATAATTATTCGTACTTAATTAATCCACTTCTCAAATATCATAATGAGATAAAAAGTGTCAATCGGAGAATTGTAGAGCGACATGAAAAACTCCCAATGCAGCTTTCTGTTGCTCAATACGTGCTACATAAAAGTGTTTTTCCGAGCGTGAAAGAAGCCCGTGAATGCACGCAAAGTGCCTCGGGCGGCCAGTGACGCGATAATTTTGTGTGTATTCGCGGGCTTCCTTCACGCTCGGAAAAACACTTTTATGTAGCACGGTCAGAGTGTCTACCAACCTGGAAAACCACGAATTCTCAGGAATATTGAATAGTCTGGAAATACTCAGGAAAAACTCAGGGAATTTGTGCTTCTATCAGGGAAAATTAGCTGTAATTTTATTGACAGGAAACGAAAGTTGCGGTAATGCTGGCTCGAGTAACAGAGAGGAATCGTAACGAATCGTCTATGACGCCGCGTCGTCGGCTGGAGGAGTTGGCAGTGTACCGTCAACGACCGACATTCTGGACGCCCGATAATTCGGACTGCTTCGCGGCACCACCACGTACCCCATGTAATCAATGTCTAAGAATGTCTGAAATTTTAGGCGCAAGAACCCTTCGCCGTCCGATTTTCCGGACTTTTTGCCGCGACCGCAGGTGCGAAACGGCATTACTCAAAGAAACCGCTGCCGCCGTTTTGATTACCTCGCCGCCGCGGTAAACGCTAGACCTGGCTGCTTCAACGTCCGTTATTAAGCTTCTTGCCGTTCGGCGCCTTCTTTTTCATTGAAAGAATTCGCCGCTGTAAGCAATGGCACCGACTCCGTCTTTGCAGTCCTCGCGATTGGCTTCGAAGCTTGGAAAGCACGACGCGTTGCATAATGCAGGTTTTTGAAAGTTAGCTTCGCCTCAATAGAGATTTGTTACGCGGTGAAGCATAACAAGCGTAGGAAGGGGGCAATTGTCATGGGACACAGTATCTATTCTTTAATTATACATGCGTCCACCCGCCATCTCCTGTCACAGTAAGAGCGCTGATATGCCTAATAAGTGTACTGGTAGGCCTTTTCGGATGTGCCTGTGGTGATTTGAGCCCTTAACGGCAGTAAAAGACATGCATTCATTTTTTCGAACTACCCGATTTTACGGACGTTTTCGTAGCCCCTAGAGAGTCCGAAAAATCGGACGTTGACTGTACAACTGACCAAGAGGATACTTCAAATGGTCTGGGGCACGAACGCGTGGTCGAAGGAGGACGAGAACAGAAAGGACCGACGCACTGAGGAATGAGCGGGAAATGAGCTGTGCCGCCTCTTCTTTGAAGGAACTTGAACTCAAAAAACAAAGTGTTGGCTGACGGCGGAGTGCGGGTGTCCCTCATCGAAACCAAAATAAACTCTTTGAACCAGTGAAATGCAGCACTGAGGCGTTGTGCGCCGGCTGAGACCTCAGGACAGCTGAGGTTGACATAAGAGCTGTTGAGAGAGAATCTCACTGGTGACAAAGTTCGGGCCTCATACCAATGACCTTGCTATCAATTGATAAAAATAGCTCGTATTCGAAAACATTTGTTTCTGTATACATCTCCTTTTTATTAGTATTTGAGAATGTTCGACTCGATTTGTAATGAGCTTTACCATTTTTTTTTCAAATATATTTTATTCGCTGTGCATTTTACTAACCCCTCCTTTCTGATTTCTTTTTGAATAAAATAAATGCTACTCCTTAATATTCAAACTGGATTAAGTCGTTTTTTTAGCATGCTTACCATAAGGTGACAGCATCGGGCGACATGGTGCCAGCCTGTCTTGACGTAAAACATAGTTCTGTATCACTCAGGGAATTTTGCAAAGGCACTCAGGGAAAACCTGGCAAACTCCGGGAACTTGGAAATGTCAACTTGGTAGACACCCTGAGCACGTAAAGCTTTATCGGGGGTTTTTCATGTTGCTCTACAATTTTCTCATTGACACTTTTCATCTAATTATAATATTAGAGACGTTGATTGATTAATTAATGAAGACTATTTACCTAGTTATCTAATTAGGCGGAATGAAAAAAGATAGTTTCAGTATCTCCACGCGACGGCAAACGTTACCTTAGTTCTGTCCAGCTACGTGGAATTTGCATATTTTTAAACTCTGGCTAAAGTTATGGCTTATATGCTCACTACTACGGAGGATTGGCCACTTGAAGCAGGTGGTTTCCCCAAGAGCAACTTCTTTGCTATGTATACGCGCGCAACGACGTCTTCGTTGGCTGCAACATTGCCTCTTATGGCATCCGAAGTACAAGCGCAAACTTTATTTTATGTGCGAATTATCGTGCGCAATAGCTCAGCACATGGTTTGCGCGTCCAGATCTCAACTTCATATTGTCGCACAGGCACGGGTTCAATCTCCGGTGGGTGGCAACGTTTCGTTATTCTTGGTGGTGAGGGTAAGCTGCAAGTCTGGGCAGGTGGGTTGATGACGACGAGGGCGCAACGGTGAGGGCGGACACTATATAAAGCCAGCTTGAAGCTTTTAACTGCCGTCGCAGTAGAAAAAAAAAAAGAAGACATTCTGCGGGAAACCATGATCCATTTCTGCTTGTTCGAAACAATCGAGCTGCATACATGCTCCTTGTTTGCCTTTTTTTTTTAATCGTCATGGTGCGCTTTTCGTTGGTACTCGTCGATTACACGGAACGCGAAATGGTGAATTGTGAACTGGCTTGGCTAGCAGTGCTTTAACTGGTGGCGTCATCTTCATCGTCCGGGTTGGGCCCTGCTTGCGGAAGGTCTGCGAAACTACACTTGTTCTGCGCACGTTCTCCCAACATCGAACGCAAGTAGAGCAAGCGCTCGCTCGGCGTAAAGCAGCGTACAGCATGGAGCAGCGCTGGCGAAAGGGCGACAGGCGTGAATGATACGTTTCTGATCGGTCTCCACGCAGGCCGCCTTGAGGGTTGCCTATATCTACACTCGGACAAGGCGCCCTAATCTTGTCCCGCTTTCGGCCCAGAAACGTCACGCGTAACTTATGGGCCTGCCGCGGGTGTACAAGGCGTGAATAAATAGTATTTCGCGCACCATCTTCTAGCATTTTCTTTCTTTCCGCTTCTCCCGGGAGAGCACGATGAAGAGGCTACCGCTCATGGAACCGCGGCGCGCCGTCCCGCGATAGGAACGCTGGCTTCCTGCCGCAGCGGGCGCCATTTTTGTTGGACGCGGCGGCGATAAGCTTGTCGCTTCCGCGCGCCTCGGCGGTTGCAGGTGAGGGCGGCCGCCGTGGCGACCAACAGAAACAGCGGTCCAAACATGCCGCGGACACGCGGGTGCCGCCGCCGGGCCAGGGTTGGGTGGATGAAGGTGTAGTAGGCCCGGGTGACCGATAAGGGCCGGACATTTCGCGGAATCAACATTAATCATCGCCCTCTCCGCGCCGTGCTCTCGCTGGCCGGCCTATCGTAATACGGCTGCTCCCGCTTCCCTCTACTTTCGTTATCGCGGAGTTTTGGGGCGCCATCTACGAAGAAGCTGCAACGACTATCTCGCAGCGCTCGAAGTAGCTTGTTACCCCGGCGTGGCGCGACGTTTTTATGCGCCATTACGTCCCCTATTTGTTCCCGCTTTTAGCCGTTTAGCTCCGCCGTTGTCACCTGCTTCTTTTTTCTGCGTACTGTATACGATTCGCTTTTGTATCGCGGTGCCGCCCCGCCTCGGTCTCGCTGCCGTTCGTGTACCTTGACGCGCGGGCCATTTCACCGCCGGCACCTGTTCGCCTCCTACGCGATGTGCGCCGAACGCCTGAAGGAACTGGCGGTGCGTGCAGTTTCAAACATGATTTCGCCAGAATCCGACCAGGGTTAGCGGGTTGCGTCAGTCGTACCTGCCAACTCTTATGAATTTTTCGTAAAGTTTAGGAATTTGGGCCCGTTCTACAATGTCACGAACTTTCTGTCAAGTTTTACGAAAAGTACTTTCTATTCCCGAAAATAGTTTTAAGCGTGTCAAAGAAATGGGTGGAACAAAGTTGCAAAAAAAAAAAACATTTATTTTTTTACTGCTTTCTTACCTTGTGCATCATCTTTATGGGCACTATCTGCGTCACATGTGTTCTAGATAGAATGCCGTATTTATCTCATCTCTTCCATTTCACGCTTGAAACATGAAAAAGAGACATCTTTCTTTTTTAGATGTACAGCATTGCAGTTAAGACGGTCATTCGAAGGACATCGGGCGCTCCCGTTAGTGCATGTGCGTGCGTGCGTCAGCGCGTTAGGTGCGGCATACTTTGTGCATATTGTTGGTTTTATCGTCGAAGTCTCTTATCGGCGCAGCAGTGGAAGCGCGAAAACGAGAAAGCCCAGTTGATTTGCAGGCAACGACGGGAAAAGCCGTGGGAGGCAGTGAGGACGACACCGGTACGGGGCAGGGCTGACGCCGTGACACGTCGCTGATGATTTGTTGGTCGGCCAGCATGGCGGCCTGTCTCTTGTCGTCGTAATTCACGGCGAGATAAGGTAGACAGACTCTTTGAGGAAGTTCGCTGCCTTGTCACCATATTCCTTACCTACTTTTCTTTTTCAGGGCAGATAGTTCGGTAGGGGCCTTGTACTCTCTTTCCTTGCTTGCGGTTAAGCGTCACGTTTATTTTTCTCACTCGCATTTTTCTTTTTTCTCGTAACGAGTGAGGTCGGGCATCTGCGTCCACTCATCGTGTCCTTCCCATCGCATTCTTCTTCTCGTGCTTTCCTAAAGAACTAGATTATGGCCTCAACTCTTGTTACCGGAAACCTGGACCTGATATGCGGGCGTGTAACACGCCGCGCAGTCTGCCGAGTACGGAGGGAAAAAGTAGTCATGCTTCGGTGCAGTTATAGTCAAAAATGTTAGTGGAAGTCAACATTTTCCAAAATTAGTGAAGTGTGTTCGTCCTTTGGTGTAGCCGCAGTGGCTTACTTAATTAGTCGTCGACGGCCACGCTCTTCGATTGCTAGCAAGAGCCAACGAGGGCGGCGATCGAGAGCAGTGATGTTGAAGCTCACGACTGACCTGTCGCGCTGGCTCAGCTAATGATGCTTAGCACGAAATCGCGGTATCAGATTCCGATCAAGGCGGCCTCATTCCGATGACTATGGAGGGCAGTAACCTCACTTTACGTAAATCTGAGTGCATGTTAATGCAACCCGGGTGGTCGAAATTAAACTGAGTCATTTCGGAGGGCCTGGAAATTCTTGTACGGCGTTGTTTGCTCGCGCTTTCGGCGCGGTCAGGTGTAGAGCGGGGCGCCCTTTGGTACACATGCTATATACCTTCAGCAAATGCAGGCACCGTTTCCAGTCGCTAAAGTAAGGACGAAAATTAGGCCCGAACGCGCAAGCAAAGCAAACGAGTCAGTTCTACTTCCTGCGTGCGGTGACAGCGTAATGCAATGCGCCGAGCACACCCAGCTAACTTCATCGCTCACCGCTAGGTTGTGCCACGTTGCGTTAGAAACTTGTGCGCAACGTACCTTTACAGAGCCAGCGTGGAGACAAAGTTGCACTCGTACGAACTTTATATGCTCTCAATTCCTCGTGTTGTGGCTTCGGAACCTCAGCATGAACTCCAACTCGGCCAGCTTTCCACAACTTCAACTTCGATATTCCTTTACCTCCCGTGTGTGTGCGTGCGTCCACGACGCTGCAGTGCATGCAGCGTTTACGCTATATAACCGCTGGCGTTTGCCAGTCCGGAGCGCGATTGCGCGAATACACGTGTCCCTGTGCGCAGCGTCGTCCTTCGCGCCAGAAAGTCGCCTGCTCCGTCGTGAGCGCCCGAGCACGCTTCGTGCATAGATTCCACTATACGCGGCCGATTCTTTTTTTTTTTTTTTTTACTACAAGGTATCGTTAAAAAGTGAGCGGGAGAACATTGCCGTTATCGCTGTCGAACATTTCAAATCTCTCAGCCATTCCGTGCCGTCAGCAGTGACGTTGAAAAAGCTGCAGCCTCTTCCTTGGCCCGATTTATTCAGGCGGAAAAAAATGCAGCTTTGAGTTTCAACGAAGGCGGGGAACTGCAACCCGCGTTTATTAATATTAACAGATTGCCGAAACTTATTGAAATGGCGACTGTAGCACGCCCAGAGCTGCTGACGTTTTTTATTGGCGTTCAAGGAAGAGTCTCAAAGTGAGAGGCGTCTCGAAGGAAAGCTTCGGACGCGTCGCAGTCACCTTTCCAAATCTTGACAGAACACCCGCGGAAAGGAGCGCTGTGTCACCGGGAGTTCGGGCCGATTTTTCCCGCCGGAATCGCACTCGCGCGGCCGTGACGATCCGCATTTGTTAATCGGATTTAGCCCGAGGATCATGCCCCACCGGCCGGTCTCTCGACCTCGCTATGCGGTTAAGAGATAGGGGTCTCGACTCCTTCTGTTCTTTGGACAAATTAACTGCGCGGGTTGTCGCCCACACGACCGACGGTATGCGAGTCGCTAGCGACTTGCTCCGACGTGCCGGTGCTGTCGGGCGAGTCGCCGCGCCGATATATGCAAATCGCCTCTGCGGTCTTCGATGCGCGGAGAGGTCGCCCGCGTCTCGCGATGCTTTCGGCGGGTGTGGGATCCGCCATGATGATGGCCTGCCTCCTGCTGTGAACGCCTGCTGATACGAACGGCCGTACACGGATGACCGCGTCCTTTTCCAAACTTAAACCGTCCATTTTCTTTTTCTTTTTTCTTCATCCAGTTGCAGTAATACCTTCGCAACTGTAGCGGGGGGGGGGAGAGAGAGAGAGAGAGAGAGAGAGGATGTTCTCTCGGGCCTGTGTTGCCCGCTGTCTCGGCTACAAGTGTACTTTTCAGCGTGGTTCCGGGATGTGAAGAATCTGCGATATATTGCTGGAGAAGTCTTCTATCGTGGGGCATAAAAAAAAGAAGAAAAAGATCTAGAAAGTCGAGCATGGATGCAGGCGCGACGCAGTTACCGTACAACGCACAAAACCTTTGCTCTAAACTTATACACCATGGTGGTGATATATGAGCTGGGCGTGATTAAAGAACTCATACCGCCTTATTTGTATCAGCATCTCTTGAATGTAGATATTTAACTGACAGTCACTTGTCATTGAATAGTTTGGCACGAAAGTTAATTTGTTCTAAGAATTGCCGGGATAAGCATACAAGGGCTGTCGCCGTTTTGCAAAATATTTCGTATGCCATTGATGGCTGTCGAGAATAGTGCACACTTATCAGATGAAAGAGAGGGAGAATAATATATTTAAATGGTGGTTCAAGGCCTACTTGAAATGTGTGAGACAAATCAGGACCGGTACGGGTCATTATGGAAGCTTCACAATGCGAAGCTGCGTAGTTAAGTGCCTCTTTGACGTTAGCCCGTAGCCGAACACAGTTCTCAAACGACGTCACTTCCTTAGGCCGGTAATTTTCCTGGAAAGTATATAGTCCTTCGCATTCTCACACGAGGTGATGAACAGAGCCATACAAAATTCAGAATACTGTATTAAAATTCAGAGAGATTAAACGTCGCATGGATTCTCAAATCTATATGGCCCGAATTTTTTAGCTATCCTTAGTTTTTCGACCAACTTGTTACGCAGAGAAGCCACAGAATGTGTAATTTTAAACAATGTACGGGAAGATGTCGTCACCGATTTTTGCCATCTGTGGCCGCAATTTTTATGCCGGGCACAAACATCCAGTATGAGTGCTCGGCAGAGTATGAGACTCTTCAGAAAAATCATTCGTTGCGGGACAAACTTGAGATCACGTTGGCCCTAGTTTAGTGTGTATGACGCAGTTTACTAACTGACTCATAACGTGGCACGCACTTCAATAGCAGAGCCTGGCAGCAATTTGCCTTTTTGATCAGAAGAAGCGTGGTGGAAGACGAGGTCACGTGTGTTCTCTGTAACGGTATACCAGGAAGTACTGCGCAAACAGTCGACTTTCTTTCGCGTCCAGGATTTCCAAGGAGACGTGATCGTCCCTGACAGCAGATGTACTGGCGATCAATGTGTATGCAGGCTAACACCAGAACGTAATGCGGTGTGATTACCGTGCCGCTTCAATCACTCTGTGCGTTTTCCACAATTTCCTGCATTGCCTCGCAGCGGGTTCTTCTCCACGCGGGTGCAGCATGCGCTTCGAGCGAGGAGTTCGGCACCAGCGCTCTTTGTACCCAAGAAAAAGATTGATTAATCAGTGGCCCTTCGGGCGTACAATGGGTCCATTTGCTACTGCGTGCGAGACAGTGTCCTGTGACAAGGCTTGATATGCATAAAAAACACCAGAGCTTTATGCTCGATTGTTGCCGAAAATCTTGCGTCGCGAGACTCTCTCAGAGCGCACATTCGCCATCTGTCAAGGATCCCCGACTATCGCTTAGCTTCCCTACCATCCGAGAGACTTGAAGCGACCTTTTCGAGAGTGATTAGCGCTCATCAAGAGTGCTTACCATCATCCTATACACTAGGAACGAAGCCTTAATCTCCCCTGTGGTGCCTGCGACAGCCTCAAGTGAACTTCGCTATTCCCGGAATTACAAAGAAGGCCAATCATCCGTCGCCGGCTCTGAAGCACCAGACATGTCATGACCGCATACATTTATATATATACCGACAGTTCGACCTCACCTACCAGCACAGCTGCCGCATTGGTTGTTCCAGATAAGCAGGTTACAGTTAAATTCAAGCTGTCACACATGACTACATCTGCGGTGGCAGAACTTGCAGCCCTCCATGCCGCCATGAAATGGGCCATATTTTGGGAGTCTAAGGCAACTCTTCACATTATCAAGTCTGCATTACATCACAGAACTTACGAGCAGATGATATCCGGCACCAGGAGAGTACACCACCGTGCTCTGGAAACAGGTCACAACATAATCTTTCAGTGGATTCCTGCTCACTGCAACGACCTGCAACAACCTAGCTGGCAAGGCTGCCCGGTCTGCCCACGAAGATACCCAGACACGCCCAACACCTTTGGCGAGGTCGGACGCTGTCAGGGAACTTCGCCTACTTGCACGCAAAAAGTCGCAAGATCTCTGGAGTTCAAGTGCCTTCAATTGCCGATTGCATAATCTGGACCCTTTGATGCGGCTACAACTGCCATCTAGCCTTTCCCGCGGCGAAACAACCTTGCTGTGCCGCTTGTGGCTGGGAGTGGCGTTCACGAATGCTTACTCATATCGTATGGGAATGGCCGACCCATTGTGCGACTCCTGTAGGCGCGAGGAAACCATCGAGCACCTATTGTGTATCTGTCCTCGCTACGACATACAACGCCTCTCCCTCTCAGGACAACGTTAAACCGAGTGGACTCCAGACCGCTCTCTGAGTCAAAGATACTCGGACCGTGACAACACCCGTCACTGGCACAAAAAGCGATTAGTGCACTAAAGTACAGTACTCGAAGTGCACCGGTTTGAGAGACCGCTTACAGTGCCCCTGTGCATTCTCCCGCGTGCACAGGGTGCTGCCTCTCTCCCTATTTCTATTCCCCCTTTCCCTTCCCCCAGTGTAGGGTAGCAAAGCAGAGTGTGGGTGTAGGCCAGTTGGTGATTCATGATTTCGGGAAGTTACCTCGAGGAACACACGAGACTTGAAGAAAGGGACAAGACGAAGCGGTACTGACAACTGATGATTTAATGACACGAACGCCGAGCTTATATAGATCAGACACACGTCGTCGGTGTCATCATGATCATTATTATTATTATTATTATTATTATTATTATTATTATTATTATTATTATTATTATTATTATTACAACAACAACAACAATAATAATAACAATAATAATAATAATCAGTCCATTTTATGTCCACTGCAGGACGAACGTAAATACCAATAAAAACACAGAGCGACCTTCAACAGGGGTGCGCTACAAATACTGAGATAAATGCTGACAGAGTACTGAGGTACCGAACACGTGTGTACAAAACAGGACGCTCGTCTGGTTGACCTCCCTGCCTTTCCTCTTTTTGCTTTCTCTCTCTCTCTTTCGTCGCGTATACACAATTCACTCTGTTCATTCGGTTCAAAATGGTTTGGCTCGTTTGACACGGGCAGTTGTTTGTTCTTTTTACTTTTCTTTTATGACAACTGTACGAGGCCACGCTAACTTCACGTGCTAGAATTCGACGAGCGGCGTCTACCCAGCTCTGCTCTCATGACCCAGTCCTGCAAATTCTCACTGCTCGGCAAGGACAGACGACGTGGCCGCATTGCATGACCATAGGGCGCCTCGATGTCAGCGCCGCTCAGGGGTGTGGCATCGAGGCACCCTACATGCCCACGCATCGACGAGACTGCTTCGCGAGGCGGCCGGTGTCTACATATCGAGCAGAGTCAGCTGTTAGAAGCGGCTCACGCAGTGTTCGGCTGGACGGTAGGGAGACCGGCGTGAAAGCGTCGCCAACGGTGGGAAACCGCGGCCCTGTGCCATCGCCGCCTGCACGGTTCACGCGCCGAGCCTGGGATCGGCCAGCCGTGGCTGAGGAAGGGCGGGCTTGCGCGGTGCGATCCGTGCCTAATCGAATTGCGAATCGCCCGCTCCCGGAACTGAGCCTCGCACCTCCGGCGATGTGCGAACCCGGCTGCGTCAGAGACTCGCGCGGGCTATTTTTATGCGCGCGCCATGCGCCGCTTCCCCGATGACCAAACGAGAGCGGGCGCCGTTCTCACTGGCTGCGTTCTCACGAGACGCTGGCGAGGTGCGTATCTCGTTCCGCGTGTGCGGCTACAGTGATGGCAAGCGTGAGCACGCACGCCCGATATGGCGGGCCACCTGTACTCGCCGAATGCGCGCGAGCTCTGTTCTTACGGTGCTTTCGGAAAAACTCTTTTTCTCGTCGCACCTTGATTGATCATAAACACGAATGCCATAGCCAGCAAGGTCGGCCGGCGTTGCCGCCGTGCGATCAATCATTTAGGCTGTGACGGACCGAGAACTGTCTCGGTAGCCCGTCATTTGTGTAGTGTTGGCTGGGGGCTCTTCAAGTCGTCACGGTGCTCCTTGACTTTCGAGGTGTACAATGTTTGGCTCACCAAGAAGCATACGAGATAACTACATATCTTCTTATGGCTGGGGACCACGCCTATGCTCCGGCGAGAATGCGGTAGCGCTGTTGATGACAGTCTTCGAGCACAGAGGACACCTTCAGTCGCGAGGAAGGTGCAAGAGGCCGCGGCAAAATACTGGCAAAATACGATCGTGTAACGCACGAACTTGGACGTGACCTCTATTCGCATATGGTTGATTCATGCGGCTTAACGTCCTAAAGCAGCACAAGGACTCTGGGAGACGCCGTAATGGAGGGCTCCCTAACAATTCTGACCGCCTTTAATGTGAAACGAATGCTCAGCACTCGAGCTTCTTGCACTCCGCGCCCCTATCGGAATAGAACCCGCGACCTCGTGCTCAGCAGCAGGACGCCATAGCCACATTCGCATCTGGCCAAGTAGTCGCACAGGGAGTGCGTACAGCGCGTGTATCTTGAGCGGCCGGACCTTTGTTACGCGCTATAGCCGTTCTGACTACATCGCGGACGACAGCGCCGGGCCCGGATACCCGCTAAATGCGTATGATGCGTGTTCTAGTGAACAGCGTTGTTGCTGTGGGGACTTATTTCACTGCATGTCATTCATTCATTCAACAGATGATTATCGTCATGGAGAGGCCGGCAATATATTTGTTGTTAACACTGTTTCCAAACCATGCAATTACAACGAATGAATCATCACTCGAAGCCATAGGTGACTGTAAGGTGCACTTTTGTCACCCTGTCCAGTCGTATTGTCACCTCTGGCGCTGCCCATCGCGAAGAGAAAGGCGCGTGCTCACTTGATTTATGCACGGTGCTCGCCCGGTGCGCATAGATGCAAAATGGCCACTACGCTACATCAAGAAACTCGCGCGTGCCGTCGGATTCCTCGTCAACAACCACACGCTTTTCAGAACAAGCGAAAAGATAGTCCACCCAGAAAGCAGGAGACGCTTATTGTTAACCGGTTCTTTTCTTTATGATTGCCCTGCTGTATATACCCCGCCTCATCAAAGACGGGCGAGGACTGGCGCAGTGATAGACTTGACTCTGGCTCTCAAGTGCCTGCCTCATATATCCTGCATGAAGAACATAAAGAAAGAGAAACGACGGCTGGGAATCCTCGCGCCGCTGAAAACAGCCGAGTGCGAACCTCATTCCGTCTCGCGACCCGGCGCAGATTGCGCGGCCATATGAAGCTGGCGGCGCATTGTTCGCGCGATCTCACTTTAATTCACTCATGGAGGAAGGCGGCAGCGGGGGGACTCCGTGAATGAGCGGTCGGTATCTGAAGAGTTGCCCAAATGGACGGCGACGAACAGAACTGGTGTCGAGGGTGCAATCAAGAAGAACGCCGTTCTCCGCGCGCCACCGCCCGCTGCTGCACGGAGCACTCGAGATAATTTCCCAGCCTTCAGGTTTCAACTTCCAATCAAAAGGGTCTTGGTGATCTTTGGCTATAGTGCCATTTTCTGCATTAAAGGGTGGAGAGAAAAACGTCTAACATTACCCGCAGCGTTTTCTTGACGCTCGCATTGCCTGCCCTCCTCTCTCGTGCGCCGATCCCCCCCCCGCCGCTTTTTTTTTTTTTTTCGCTATCTAGATCCGAATGGTGGCTCGCGTATTAACTGGAATCTTCGTTTTCTCGCGCCCGTGCTTAACGTACCGCTCCATTATGACGCCGCTTGCTGGTAACAACATGGGCCAGCACGGACATCCGCCTCGGGCGAGTGGTGGACTCGTGGGGGGCCCCTGCGGCCCCACCCTCTCTTTTTCCTCGGCCCGTCCATTTCCACACGACGGATCATCACCGTTCGGGCTCCACAGAGGAATATACATAAGAGCGATTCTTCTGGTGTAGTAGCAGCTGTGCGATTACGCTCGTCCGGCCTCCCTCGCGGGCCCTTCGCTTTGGTGCGGCAGCCGCTTCCCCCCCAAGTCCGCGCACTGTCTGCATCCGTGGGCCCTTTGTTGCTACATCGCGCTCACCGTTCTTCTTGTAGCTCCTTGTCATGAGAATTAAGTGGCGTATGGCGTGAAACCGTAGGGAAAAAAATAGCTACGCAGCTTCGTTAGGGAAGGCGCGGCCTCGCCGAAAGCGATAGTCGCTTGCCATTTTCCTGCGCGATCTTCCCGTTCCAAAGCGCTGTAATTGGGTGATACGCGTGTTTATATTCCAAGTAGCTTCTTCTTTTCATCTGTAGAAGAGCTAGAAAAACGGCAGAAGGGCTGAAGGAGGGGCGAGCGCCTAGTGCGTAGTATTTGAACAAAGCAAGCGCGCGGGGCCCGGGCTGCAGTCGATACTCCGAAAGAGCTGAAAAAGACATAAATGAAGAGCTGAGGAGCCCGTAGAGACGATGACGAGGGTCGAGGTAGATCGAGGCTCGGGAAATGAAGTGGCCTCCTTATCTCGAGCGTATCATCGTCCGCTGTTTGCCCTCATGCACCGCTGTCATCGTCTGGAGAAATGTATGCTCCGTTTTGTTAGACTCTCGATTTCTGTTTCTCGCCACGAGATAGGATATACTCTGCCCCAGTAGTTGTAATTTACACCAAAGCGTATGCGAATCCGTACGCGTTCTTTGTACTCTGCTTGCCTACCAAACCTTCTCAATCGACGCTGCTCGACGATCACCGAATCGGATTTAAATTTGTATTCGTTTTCAAAACAGAGTCACTGCATGGCGTGACTACGGCGTTCTGCGCTTCGGCAGTTCACCTACATAGGCGTGGTGTGTGTGTGTGTGTGTGTGTGTGTGTGTGTGTGTGTGTGTGTGTGTGTGTGTGTGTGTGTGTGTGTGTGTGTGTGTGTGTGTTCGCGCGCGCACGTTTAAACGTTTTGCATTCTCGCCACGATTCACTTAACTGTTAGCAGCAGCGGCGCTTATGTGCTCCCGCTCGCTCGAAATTCGTTGACCTTAATTATGCTTTGTATCGTTCTTACCCCATTAGTAATAGAACTTACCTGCACCACGTGTGCGTACTCACTGTGGAAACAGTGTCACAACAAATATCTGTCTTTAATTGTACTTGCAGTGTTTCTTGGAGCATTCATTATGTGCTTTAGCTACAATTAAAAACAAGTAATTTTAGCAGTGATAGCAAACCTTACTGCCGGCCTCTCTGGGCTCATTTGGCGACATTCAAGGTACCTCTGAAATTAAAGGATGCCAGTTCATTTTGTTTGTCTTCAAACGAGCTGCCGCCAACAGGCACATGTTTAGAGAAAAGCCGCGGACAAAGATGTATCCGAGTAAGCCCGGTATATGTTTTCATAACCTAGGATGGTTTAGCCATTTGTGTTACAAACTTCTTCAAGACAACATTACGCTGGTAAATTATGCAAATATAGTCTCTTTCTGTTCAAAGGTTATTTTAATGAGCAAATGTAGCCATTGATATAATGATGCGTTCACTTCAGTTAAGAGCACTGCACTCGATATGTTCAAGGTGGGCTGTTATGCTTAACAAAAGAGACGCGGTAGCGTCTATGTTGGTAAGGGTTGGAAGCGTGGTTAGTTAGCTTAACGTATTCGTTTGCAAGAAATTGCGGGCGTAATAAGGCCCGTATTCACAAAAATTATCTTACCAAAGTGTGGTCCGCGACTGGCCATCTGGGCCCGTATTAGCGAAGGTTTTCGTTTCGCTAATCGTATGTCCGACACTGGCATCCGTTCTTACGAACAGCTCTAAAACTAGGCTCCTTTGTGTGAATGCGGGCTCTGATCACTCGCGTGCGTTCTGGTCGCATTTGTACACGTTCAGCACTATGAACTGCGCACAACGATAACGTTGGCGGAATGTCAGTAAGTGGGCCTTCCTGTAGTCGAAACAGGTCAGTTCCTTCGTGTAGCCTGCATGCCTGGGTCCTCGATGGAGCAGTGCCTGTCACAGCTGCTGCAAAGGTTGGAGTCAGCCTACTGGTGGCAACGAACGGAGAAGCCTCTAGTGCTGTTTTTGTTCTTACATATACATGTAATGTGCTACAACGCCCGCGTGTATCGTATTACGTATGCCAGCGACACATGATGCTGCACCGAGCGCGCCCCTTTGTAACGCCTGAAAAAAAAAAAAAAAGCGTCCAGGGCCGTGCGACATAGTTCAACTTTAATGTAAGAAACCGAGCTGAGGAGCGCTCAGTCACTCATTCCCTTTGCAAAACTATTGGGAAAAGCTGGTGATAGCCCTGTATACATGAAGCAAACAAGCACCACAAAGAAACAATGCAGGTCGGTAACTGACATGTGTAACATACGAACCGGCAGCAAAGACGGCATGGGCCGCGTCCTTGGACTTCGACTCAGCCACGTCCAGAAAGGAGTGGAAATTTAGACTTCTTTCATCTTACTTTACTCTCCCTCCTGTTCTCCTCCGCCATCGGGGTTGAATGATGCATGGGGTATAAACACTATCACGGAAAGGAGTAGTTGCCTTGGCGAAGACAAGTTCCCTTGTCGAAACGTTGGCACCAGCCTCATCCCTTGTTCGACCACTGTTGATCACGCGAATGCGTATTTTAGTGCTATTAGAGGCACATGTATGAAACTCTTGTTATTGCTCAGAAGCTTAAAGAGCATGTCGTATAAATGGAGCGTGTGTGTGTGTGTGTGTGTGTGTGTGTGTGTGTGTGTGTGTGTGTGTGTCATTTTGGAGCCACGAGTAGCACGAGAAAGATGGCGGAGCCATGTGCACAGAGAAAGAGCAGGTATAGGCCGACTTCCTCAGCGAAGCGTCTCGCAGTGAGCAGGTCTGAGACCACACTTGGCGGCGCCATTTGCTGCCCTCCGTCAACATCTACGCCAATCGTTACAAGTAGCAACGAATGCGATGACATGATCCGGCGCTTACAGTGGCTCATGAACACAGCGCATCACTCGCAGTTTTAGGCCGCTCGTACGTCGTTCGGGTTTCTATGCCCGTTTTTATTCTCTCTGTGTGCGTGCATGTCGGGCGTCTCTGCATTGCGCTCGTGAAGTAAGCGTCGAACTTTCGCGTATCTGGAAGTGGGAGTACGAATGCGATAGCGACAACGTCTGAAACATCCAAGGAAGCAAAAATGAAGACAAAAAACACTAAGGGGGTATGGGTGGATGGCTTAACAAAGGCTGGCTTCGTCGAACAAAAATAAAAGCTCGCCGCTGGCTGTCTGTACCATCTTCAGTCTGCTTTCTTGCGCTCATTTATGTATGTCTGCCATTTCCTTCTGTCGCAGCGAGATGGCGCGCACGCATAGATCTTGGCGCCGTCTCGGCGATAAGAGTACGCGCTCTCTTGTCTGCACCGGACACACGCTATTGATTTCGCCTGTCCCCGGGACTTTTTATTTCATTTTCTTTTGCGCCCAATGGTAGCGCTTTATTCCTTTCTTCAGCCTGTCGGCGGAGACGCGATAAAAACCGCCAGCGACAGAACAGCGGAAGATTAAGTAAGATCGGCACAGAAATATGGTTGAACAAAATATAGCCGTCTATCAGGTCATGTATGCTCGCCCACGCGAGCTGGGCACGGCATGAAAATCGAAACGTGCATTACGATAAGCGATGTTCGGATAAGGAGGCAGAAGAGGGACGCTGTTTTGCCGTCTAGGTGCGGCATGAGTGCGTGCGTACCGCTTATCTGTGCTGCCTCGTATAGAGCGAAAGAGATGGCGGGGCCGAAGGCAGGTCAGCGTGCGATGACTGCCGCCGTCTCCTGCACTCGTCGTCCGCACTCGTTGTTTTGCTCTGTTGCACCACCTCTTTTTGGTCGTGCCTCGTCTTTCTCTTCGATGGGAGACGCGCAGAGATAGCGACGGAATAAATGCGCGCGTACAGATCCGCAACTGAAGCGATAAAAGCCCGGCTGACCGTGTGTGTGTGTGTGTGTGTGTAGGTACCCTCGAGTGAGCCTTTTGCATTTCTTATCGTTTTATTTGCTCAGCGAGACTTTGTAGCACCGGAGGCAGGAAAAAAGAAAAGAAAGAATGGGGGGAGGGAGAGGTAAAGAAAGAAGTCGACAGAGAAGCTCGAGGCACGAAGCGTAGCGATTCTCCAGCAGCCGCAGAGAACAGCGCTATCGGCGCGCGCCATCGATCGCGGCGCCACCTGCAGGCTTGCGCTCGCTGAGCTTGTCGCGTCGTCCGCTTCCGTTTTGGTCAGGCGTCGCTGTTATTGTATTGACTCCCTTTCTTTCTTTATTTATTTTCATTTTCTGTTACTCTGCGTCGTACCGGCGGTCCGTGAAATGGTGTTCTCGCGCGCTTTCGCGCGATCCTTTTATTACTTTTTTTTTCTCCTTCCAGAATTGCGCTTCTGAATAAAAATAAATACATAAAATAAAAAACATGAATGAATAACAAAATAAACGCGCGCACTTTGTACTCCCCTACGCAGAACATCGCTCACAGCGTATTTGAGGCAATAATAAATCTGTGGCTACAAATACGTACCTTGCGAACGACGTGCCCTGAGAGAAAGGTTGGTATCATCTCGGCAAGTTGCCCCGAAGGGCCGTTTTTCTCGACGAGCATTCACTCGCTCATATACACCTGACGACGTAGATATCTCCCTGCTTCTCTTTCTATACTGACATTTCACGTTTGTTTGAAGTCAGGACTCAATAGTGCTCAGTTGCCGCTTCCGCGAAGATAATGTATGGCTGCTGGCTGTGGTAAGCTTGCTGAGCTATTATATGCCGTTACTTTTTCGTGATTTCCAGCTGTAGCCGTGCAGGGCAGTTTTTCCCTGGCGTGTGCATTCAGATTTTGGGAAAATAAAGTAAATCATCGCCCACTCTCCTTGGCCATGCAAAGTACCAATGCGACGGTTTTCGCAGTTTTTACATGGGGTAGCTACGCACGTAGGCTTACATGGGTACAGCTCTAACAGAAGCCTGATGGTGAATGCTGTCGTTGTTTGAGTTGTGTGCACTATTTCACGAACTTCTTTTTATGTGATGCAGGCAGGACGAGCCTTTAGACAATATCCTTAGACAAATTGACTATAATTTCACTCGTCCGTACTGAAGAATGTAAAAGTCGTTCTGTCGATTTCCGCTATTACTATAGTGACAATCATTCAATATTATTTCTTTGGTGGGGGGGGGGGGGGGGGGCGCCACACATAGGATAAAAAAAAACATCTTTTAGAGCTCTTCGAGCTGCTAAATTGTAACTTCGCGACCTTTAACGCCGTCCAACTCGTATAGCCTTTAGTCGCAGGTCACTGTACTTCTCTTGCACTTGCGCACAGTTCGGTAATAGAACTGCTGGGCTCGGCGTTCACAGTTACAGGGACGAACGGTGGTTGTTTGGGCTGATTTGTACTGGGTGTGACGTCCTTATCCCGGTCACGACGTGTGGCATACTCTGGCAATAAGGGCGGCAAGGAGGTGTCAGAGCCCGTAACGAAGGGCGAACACTTAGAGCGGAAAATGAAATGAGTATTTCCAAAATACCGCTCCTGTTTCCCTTTTCTATTTGGCGTCTAACAATTGCACTGCTTTCGTACTTGAAAGGAGCCGCTTCGTGATGAGCGCGTTCCGACGAGGGGAAAGCAGTGGTTATATGCTCTCCCGAAGTTCGGGGCCACGCGTAATCGTTAAAAAAGCTCATATTGTACACAAATGCGGAATGTCCCTGTGCAATTTGTTAACAGGGAAGCGTCAGCATGTGCTTCTAACTGAACTCCGACACCACTTGACACATCAGCAGTGTCCGTTTCTTTCTTTTCTGCTGCCTTAATGTCCTTTGCATGCGCTTACAGCGCCGTGCGACCTTTTCTATTTGTTATTCTTTTTTTTCGACTTTGATTTTAATTCTGTACTTTGCTTTGCCGCAGCAATTTAAGGCATTTCGCGTAAAAGCTCGCAACGCACACAAAAAAAAGAAAAAAATGTTTTTCGACGTTGCACTTGACATTAGGCGGCGTGCTCCCTCTGGCTGTATTTTAGCTAGCCGCGTCCATTTTGTCACCTGTAGACGCCTAAAACTCTCCGTTCTGGAAGCGTGACTTGAGCGATGGCTCTGCATGGCAGCAGCAACGATATTTCCTCTGCACCGCTTTACATGGCTACTCAAGTGGTTGCTCAGCTGCACACTACCCGACATTGGAGTCACGTTACAGTTCATAAGTCACTCATGTTCGATTAAAAGACGTGAAACAGCATCCGGAAGAGTTACTAGATAGCTCGATCCTAATACAGGTGTGTTTTGAGTCGCAGTGAAAACTTTCGCTTACAGCGCGGTGACTCAATGCCTATGGCATTCTGCTAACGGCCGCGGCCGCATTTCGATATAGAAGCGATATGCGACCACGCTTGCGTGCTGAGATTCGGATGCATTTTAAGAATGTAAAATGGTCAAAATCATTTCCGACCTCTCCACTATGACCGATCTGCAGCGCCTTTTATTGTTTTCAAACAGATAGCAGGCTATATACTGTGGGTAGATATGATGTATTCACATCACAATATATCTTGATGCTATAAGAAATTTGTCGGGGATGCCCCATCAGTGCTGATAACAAACTCCGGAGACCTAGGCAAGGCTATACAATTCATCCCAGTGTAATAATCCTTTATACCTAAGATGATTAGTCGTTTTTGTTGCGGAGAATTTCGTCGCGAAGTATTTGCAACTCGCCGAGAATTCGTTTCAGATATGGCAACAAGTTCGCGGTTTAGGCGGACGCCGTCTGAGGTACACTTATAGCGTATACGTCGACGCAGAAAAGAAACGTACACGCTTGCTTTCAAGTGAATCTGCAGTCTGACTCCTGCCTGCTCTTACGTAAACATGTGCGACGTTTCTTTCTGTGCCGATATACGCTTTCTAACATATGGAAAGGCAGCTTACAGCGACGGTTGCTTTCGCAGAGTCACCGTGCGCCATGAAGTCGCTGAAGTTTATAGCGCACTGTGACATGTTATATCATATATAATGCCCGACACTTTCTACGACTTGCGTCTTGTTAGAATCGTCCTGACGAAAGTTGTGCGCGTGGCGACACCTTTCGTGGGGGCCACCTGCCTTGCGATGAGGCTTGGCGTAATATCGCTGCTATGAGGTTACGTGGTGGACGCCATGCACCTTCGATAACGTTAGAGGACTAGATGCGTGCCCAGTCCTTTACCTTGATTGCCAGAGTCGTTCAAAAAAAAAAAAAAAAAAACTACAGGCGGTTTGGCCATAGAGAAAGGAAAAAAAGTTAAGAGTGGACACTCCCATACACCCCAGCGGCCCAATCGACCCTAGCGCGCCTGGCGGTTGGTGAGAACAACTGGCCTGCACTTCCCTTCCTGTTTCGATTTCGCTGGCGCGAAATTTGGATTACCCCGCGTAACCGACGCTAGGCTGTAGTGGAAGCTTGTCATTTCAGTCCACTTTTCGTCACCCAAATGGTAACGCTTTTATTTGTCGTTTTGGTTTAGAGATTCCCTATTTTGTCGAGTTCGATATTTGGTGTGAATTGAGGTCGTGACGCCATTTTTATTTCGATTAAGTTATAACAGATGGAGATAGAGATAATCATAATTCACTACGGCTTTTCCATCGCGCTTGTCTACTGTGTTTTGGTACAAGCGGTCATATGTATCGAAGAGACAGAGTTTCCGCAACGTTTTTATTCCAAGGCAAGATAGGCTGCTTCTGGGTTCTGCCGTTGTTAAAGCACCGCGACACACAGCAGTAGCTGCCGGAGGACGGCATGGCACCAGCACGGTCTGAAAATGTCAATAAGTGCACGCTTCGTTAATTACCAAAAAACATATGGAAGCGTCACAATTGAACCAGGAAACCGCTTTGAATGAATAGCGAACCGATGCACAATATAAAACCACCGACCGACACATTCTGACCTCTGACCCATAAAACTCGGACTTACAAGGACAAATTTTAAGACCCCGTACAGGGCTGTTCAAATGTTCCCAGGCCGCCATCCTATGTAATCCCATGGCTTCGCGGCCTGTGAACTTTTGGACACCCCTGTAAGTACTCAGTATAAGGAGTACATTGGTAGGCAAAATAGCAGTTCACATAAGCGTGGTAAAGATAAATTCGAAACGTCCAAATACGAGGCCTTTGTTCAAAGGCGCGCCACGCCGCGCCTACGCGACAATACGTTGTGCAATGTATTCCGCCACGAAAAAATGGTAAGGAACCGAATGTAACTAGAATGCGCAGTACTTCCCAACACGGCCGCCGCAATAAGTACATGTAGTCATTGGGGACTTTTCCCCGCCGTTACTTTTCTGTATAAACAAACCACACGGACGTATACACCACCGTCCGCCCGTGCGCCGTAGATACACACCTCGCTGCAGTACAAAACGCAATAAGCTACGCTTGCTGTTTATGTGACATGCCATTGTTTGCAAGCAATATTATTAAAATACTCAGGAGCCCTTACACTATAGGGGAAACGAGCAAGCAAAGCTTGACTACAGCGTGCCTAACGTCCTGATTTTCTTTATTTAGGTAGCGCCCGACCTCGGAACGCCGTTTAGGGTCTGAATCGGCGTGGCGTCTTTTATGTTCTTTCCAGCGTTCGTCAGCCTCTAGAACGGGCCAACGAAAGGACCGTCAACCGTCACGCGATCATGTAAACGCGGGTTACGAATTCAATTTTCTCGAAACCAGAATTTTCCTGAAATGTGCAATTCCTGATATTGACCTTAAGCGTTGTCCAGCAGATCGTTTTTAGCCCGCCAACACGAACTATTTCAATGGAGCGGCGATACCGTGGTTATCGCAAACAGCGCTGGGCAAGAACGGTTTTCCCTCGCAAACCTAGACGCTGCGTCTCGATGGCGTCTGACAAGCTGCGAGTCGCAGTGCAGTGCACAGCCGTGAACCGGTCCAAGTTAATGGCAGCTGCGCGTTGTTTGATGATTTGCGCGGAACGCAACCAACAAAGATTATTCCGTTCTCGGCGGAGGTAGCAAGAAAGCACATGGTACAGCCCTCTCACTACGCGTTTCTTGAGGGGGCATGCTTTTCGCATTGTTCGCGTCTAGCCGCCTCATATAGAGTCGCAAACTGCTGTTTTTAGCGAACCTCGTCGCCCTCACAAGTCAGTTACTCCAAGCTTCGCTTGAAAACGTCACTCGCCTGTCTCACGCACGAAAACACCGCCGCACGGAAGGTGTCTTGGATAAATTCTGTTTTTATGCATAAGAAACACGCCAAATATGGGCGTATAATAATTATTTTGTAAAACGATTGAGCAGAATTCATTACAACATTTTCTTTTTTTTTTTTTGCGCCTGCGTCCTCTGGCGTTTGGTGAGAGCACCAGTTCGTTACGTAGCCGTGACGTAGTTCCTGAGGCCAGATTTCTCGGAGTGTCCGCTCTTAGTCTTTTTCTTTCTCTATAGTTTGGCTTCGCCAACCATGGAACATCGTGTGAAGGCCGTCGTAGCCGTTGCGAAAGGCAGTCCTCTGCCTTGCGATGCTGATATGCAACGTCCGCAGCTAGTCGGGCTCGTCGCTGTTCATCCGTTTCGGCCGAGCGTTTGGCACGCCTGTGCAATCTGTCGTTCTTCGGCAGTTTCGTTCGTACGTTTCAACGTCATGAATTGTCTCCTTTTTGCTGCTGACACGTGTACTGCTTTATCTTTTCCGGGTGACCGCTTTTCACCGCCTAACAAATGTTATTGCACAGCGCAGGACGCGCCTGCACGTATCGGAAGTTTCTCGAATGTTGTCGATGGCTCTATCCGCTGTCACCGAACCTTGTGTAATCTAATCCGCCTTTTTCATGGCGCGACGGCGCATGCGCCCTGCCCTAGCGCATTAGTCACGAAAAGTCTTGGAAGGGTCGCGCGCCAAAGACGCTCCCCCCCCCCCCCCAAAAGAAAAAAAAGAAAGAAAAAAGAACAAGCGCTCGGACGCGCGCCGCTGCAAAAACTCGTGTCATGTACCGTGTTGAAACTCTACTGCGAGCTCGGCGTCGGTGCGGTGCCGAAAACTTGCGTAGCGTACGACTGCAACTCCACCTTAAAATAGGAAGCGGCCAGGGCTTCATCCGAGTTGTCCGGACTGCATAGTGAGCCAGGTAGTTGCCGCCTTTCATTGATGCCTAGCAAATTTAAAGAAAAACCCGTGCGTTACACTTGGACGACACTTAAATACATCACGGTTCTGACGAAGTCTTCTTGCAACGTCGGTCGATCCTCACTTGCTGGTGGTGGCAGCGCACGCCTGACCACGTACGAACACGGAGTCGATACGAGAAGACCATAGAGAAATTTCAACACGAGCGGACATTCCCATAGAGCCCAGCGGCCGAATTGACTGTAACGCACCAAGCGGATGGTATTGACACCTTCCGGTTTCGGGACGCGCGTTTTGAACGCCACTTGGTACACGCCACGCCGGCTCCGCTGATCGGCGCGGCATTTTTTTTTTTTTTTTTCTGCTGCTGAGCCACGCGCGGCCTTGGCGCGGAATCGTTTTATTATTTAGTAAAAATGATTGCGGACCATCTTTACAAGCCTCGATCCACCGAATCTGTGTCGCGTGCAATTTCATAAAGAAAGCGCAAGACGTCTTCTGAAATGATGATATGTTTATTTTGCTCTATATAAATGCTCGTTCCAGGCTTGTGCATTCATCCAAAGTTGTGGCACCAGGTAAGCAGCAGTCGTTGCCGTACGAAGCTCCACCGGACGCTATCCGTGGAAAAAAAAAGTAAATTCGGTATCATTTCGGTATACTGACCTAACAGGAGTATTGCGTGTAGAGGCGAAACGTGCGTAAGCGGGGAATGAGCGTCATTACAGATAAGTTCACTTTTACATACATTTCGTAGCAAATAGACTCCTCCCAAACAATGCCATAAAATCTGAAGAAAACATCCGATTTTCAAGCATCCCTCCTTTCCCGGGCATTATTTCCTGCACCTTAAGAGCACAAATACACGGGTGACTGCACGTTTCCAAAACAACTTGGCCTCAGATGGTGCTTTTCGTCACAAAGCCAGGTGCGGCGAGCGTGCCCAAAAACTAACGAAATAAGTTATAATGCTTCGGTTCATAGAAAGCGTCGCAAACATCTCCCAGTACGACTAATTCACTCAAATTAGCTAGGCCTGGACGGCGGAGCTGTTTTTCGATAACTGCGTCACTATATAGGTTCAGTTCTGTGCAGTAAGCCTAAATGCGCTTTAAGTGCGTCGCACACTGTCACACAAAACTCCTCACCTTGCTGTAGTCCAGTAGTGCAGCGGTGCCGTGTCGAAATGCAGACGGAACCCAAGAAAACGCCGGGAGCCCGACAAACGGGCTACATCCGAGAGACGGGTCGCCGAGCACGCGAGCTTCACATGCGCTGCCGGCCTCGCTCGCTTCGCTGGCAGGTCTGGCGAATGACGCATGCATGTGGCGCGTCTGGCGTGCCGCTAGCTTGTTGCTAGGTGACGCAAGAAAAATAAGTCGCGAAGTATAAGTTCACTTATACGCAAAACTTCTTAGTTTTGGCGGGAAATAATAAAAACAAATAAAACGTTGTCTGTAAGTTCATTTCACATTATTTTTTTCCGATGCCCGCGTCAGCTAAAGGATGGGGTTGACACTAGGCGTGACGTGTTTCCTGTTGCCAGTTTTCGCCGAGTGTCCCCTCTTGTTGAATTTTTTGCTCGATAGGACAAGTGCGCCCAATAAAACGCTCGTTTCGTCATCCCCAGTTTTGCTGCTTTCTTCATCGTCACTAATACGTGACATCTGCGGAGAAAAGCGGCCAGCCGGAAAAGGCAAAGTACACGTGTCACTGCGGTCGCAATCGCTTGGCCACATCTTCGTTAGGTCGACTGCCGCTGCCTCTCTCGCTCATTGTTGTTCGCTGCGCTTGGCGCGACGAATATCTGCTTTAGACATTTGCGACGACGATGCAGATTCGCTTTTCACATTTATTTTACACTCACGCACGTGGGCGTTTGTGTCAAAAGGGGCTGTGCAAGCGAAACACGCGTGAAGAAACGTGCCTATGAACAGGCTTCACACAGACAGAGGCGAAATCCAGGTGCATAGTAGTGCTTTCGCGCTAACATTGACGCATTGAGTCTAATACCTGCAAGAAACTGCAAACGTCGTTAGTTGGACAGACCGTGCACGGATGGTGTCGCGTGTTTTTTGGGGGCCGTGCAGTTCTCTCTTAAGTTTATTTTCTTTTCGCCACATCAGCAGCGCTTCATCCCGAAGTGTCCGGTGTTGTCGTCGGCCTTTGAAACTCAAGACAGAGATAAGGTTAAAAAAAAAGCGTTGCAGGAAAAATGTGCTAAAACAGGGCATTTGCCTAATCGCCGTCGCACTGTGCTTCGTTTCATTATGGCAGCATCCTCCGTGCGAGTTGGAAGCCTGTTAAGAGAAAGCGCTCAAAACGCGGGGGTCCGCCGCTTCAAAGGAACGATTGAAAAGCTCATTTCAACTCCTAGTAACGAACTCTGCTTTTTTAAGATTTTTTTTATGCCGTTACCATATAGCACTACAGCGTCGGTTCGAGAAAGGTATGCCCATTTCGGGGACCCGCCTCACGCGTTCACATTACGCTCTGCAGAGATCTTTTCGCGCCTTCTTGCATTGCCCTCTCCACCTTTCTCTGCTATTTCTCTCCCTAGTGGCAGTTTTCCGCGCCTTTTTCCCTCGGCTTTCTCCCGGCAGTTCTTGCTGATGTAACGCCACTCTCGCGGGCGATAAAATAATGTAAAGAAAAAAAAGAGAAAGAAATAGCTGAAATCCGACCGAGAATGGGGAGCGGTGAAGAAAGAGTTGACGGAGCAGAGAAGGTGGGAGTGGAGAGTCATTTTGGAGATCGCTTTCACGCTCCTGTTAATGCTCCCCGCTGAATGCTTCTCATAATTTTCGCTCGGGCACTTTGCTCATTCTCTTACTCTTCAGCATTCATCTCCTTGCTTTTCATTTGCATTTGCCGTACATGTACTACACTTGTACCGCTTCTGTTAACTGGTCTACGCTCTGTTATTGTGAAGAGAAAAAAAGAAAGCGTGGGGAGCTTTTGCTAAAGAGGCAACTGACTTCAAAGGACGGTCCTTTGGCAGTGTTTTTACCAGCTTCGCCGTCGTGCGACCACGGCGAAACCGTGCCGCCCTCGAGGTGCGTTACACGCAGATCAGCGTCGGCTTCGGGGCTCGGGAGCAATTGTACCCGCGTGTTTTTGTCCTGTACGAAGGAGGCGAAAGCTACAACGTGATGATGTTGCGGCAGCTATAGCCACGGTCATGTGTGATTCGTTTTGCCCTTTCCATTTTACTGTTAAACTTGGATAGACCAGAGCACGCTAGTTAAGGCGTGACCTCTCCGCCTTCCTTGCAAAGAAATTTCGTTCTCTCTCTCTTTGACAGTTGTCGCAAGTTATCTGCTGTAAGCCACGGGTATAAATTGCCCCTTTCGCGCGATTCGCTTCTTTGCCGTAAGATATCTGCAAAACCGAATGTTACGCCTTCCTTCCCCCTTTTTATTGTGTGTGTATAATACTCTGTAACGGGATAGCTGGCACTGCTTTTGTTTTATTTATTTTTATAATGACGCGGCCGCGTATAGACGTAAAAAAAATATGTCGTTCCCTCCAGGTCGATTATTTGTACGTGCGGTATTGTTATTCCAGTTCTCATGTGAATAAATATAAGCGTGTTGCCCCCTGTCAGGAGAGGCATACTACTGCAAATGTTTAACTAATGAACGAAATAAATAAATAAATGAATAAATAAATAAATACTGTTTATTTGCAGGGTCAGGTGTATGGTCAGTGATAGATTATCTTGAACATAATTTATACCTAACCTGCAAAGTGCAAACAACAGCATTTTGTTCCCTATACGAGAACACCATACGGTTCAAATATTTCAATAACGCTGTCGACATTGTTTCGGGAATTTCCTATATGTGTCACTTCTATGGCGAATGAGATGTCTGGAGCACCGTGCACCCGCTCCAACCCTTCCACACGCGCACACACATCACGCACGCTTTTCTTTGTGTGTGTGTGTGTGTACTGTCAATTTGTTCATGTGTTTTCTTGTCGCCGCCCTCACCCTCCCTGTGCTCTGAAGCAGGTGAATGAGAGGCCGCGATTTTCTTCTCTTTCTTTCTTTTTGTTTTGTTTCGTTGGCCTGCGTCCTCTGTTGTCGGTCTGCTGATGCTGCGCTCCTCCAAATGCTTGACACAGCGGCAATCCCCCTCCACTGCCTCTGCGCAGTGAAGCGGGATCAGGCGCTCATCGGAGGCTGAACTGGCGATAGACAGCGCGCGTACCTGGAACCTGTCCGCGACTGCGTGCGCTTTCTGAAATTATTGTTCATCTCCTCAGCGTTACGCGTGTTACGTGCAGCATAGCCCCGCAGATCGCACTTTCCCTCAATGACATGCGACTGTACATTACAACGCATAAAATTACCGATTTATATGTACATTTACGCTCCCGCTTGCTGTTATGCTATAGATGCATGAACAAAACAAAAAATCTTTCCCTCGCATGCAGATTTTAATCCGACGTAAAGCTGCTAAAGGTTTAGCTGGATATTATGCGCCCGGTGTTTCGGTTGAATACTATCGCGCTCAGTATGAGCCACAACGCGTGAGCGCGCGGTCGTGCTCTCGCAGGCTCGGAAAAGTGATCGGAACAAACCGGCGGCCACCTTTTGTGCAAGTGGTGTATCAGTCATGGTTCTGGAAGTGAAAAACTGCCATCGCCTGCTATTCTAAAATTGAACTTGTGCATTCGGTAAAATCGCTAGGTGTATTTTTTGATCACACTATGACCTGGCATAGCCATGCATATATTTTCTTGCTAGTAAGCTTTCACAAATAACTGGAATTTTTTTTATTCCTTGAACTATCTTCCTCGCTCTATTAAATGTTTAATATATAATTCACTTTTTCTCAGCCATTTAAATTATTGTCTTGTCTGGGCTACCACTTCTGAAACAAATATCAACAGGCTGTACATGCTGTAAAAGAAGGCTCTTCGCGCTATTTGTAATAAACCATACGATTTCTCTTCAGCTTATTTATTTCATAAACTTAAGACACCGAAAGTACGGGCCCTTTTAAGCTATCGTTTAGTGCTTGCGTATAAAAAATAAAGAGAAAAAAACATAAACTACATTACTTTTATGGGTAACTTGAAGCTACACGAAACTCCATACAGTACAAGAAAGTCTTAGAGTATACTGGCACGTACCAAAATCGCGCACAAACTATGGATCACAAATGCTGTGCTCCAGGCTACCTCGGTTATTGATATTGCGATTGATATTGCGACTCGTTGTCCTGATATTCTTGATTTTTTTCTCTCATATGGGAGTTGTACAATGCCTATATGCTTATCAAGTGCAGTGAGATTTCGTGCGTTTTTTGCTTGCTTGCTCACATCTTGCTTTTGTTGTTTTTTTCTTTCTCGCCTGATTTGCGATGCGTATGCATGATATGTTGTAGTGCTTGAATTTGTAAGTACTTGGAAAAACTATTTGCGCTCTGCTGCCTCTTTTTTTTTTTTTTTCATTAAGGGTATTTGGGGCTGGTCAAGCTGCTACGAGCAGCTATTTTCCCCTCTTTACCCCCGCAAAGCTGTATTTAGTTTTTGTGGAAATAAAGCACACATGCATACAGTCTAAAACTTGATTTATTGCCCCTCGATTCACGCAGTTTTCTGCATTACCGCTCGACGCCTACATTCGCGCCCTTTCTCTCTGCGTGCAATCGTGGTGTAGACGTCGCTTTTGACTCGCTATTTCTATATCGGCGATATTTCACCGCCCGAAAACGTGGCCCTCCCTCTGTGCTGGTCGTTTTTGTGAGGCGCACCAATATTTGGCTCATTAAACTGTGGGAGAGGGTGAGAGCAGGTGCGATGTTCGAGGCATCGACAGCGTGGCCCCCTCTCCCTTGAAGTCGGCGCCGCTGTCCAACCTGAGACGGCGCTTGGCCACTCCGCTCGCGTGGCTCACGTGTACTGAGCGGTAGATGGTACACACTTGTTTCTGCCAAGTCAGCTGCTGCAACCGAGATGGCGCCTAAAGAAGTTCAGGGTTTCATATTTGGCGTTGCTAAACTTCTTTTTTGCCTTCCCTAGGCGCCCCTCACATAGCTGCCCGTGAGGGTTCCGATTAGGCAAGCGGACGCGGTGGGTTGCTGCGATGTGTACACTGTTGATGAGGCCGTATATAGTGCACGTTATCTCGCAAATCATCGTAATCTAGTTTGTACCGTTCAACGTTGTACCTCTCATCCGCGGTTTATAGCCCCAACTACTTACGGCTGACCACTTCCTTGGACCGGTTCTCTTTGGACGCTCTGTTAAGGGCGGAGGCGTAAAAGGCGTATACGTATACACCGATCCGCTATAGCGCTTGCTCTCAACGCACCGATGGCGCCACTTCGAGAGTCATGCTGCTCACGAGAATACCTTAGCGTAAAAGCCAAGTTCGCATCGCGGATATATATATATATATTCACGTTTTTATGGTCCTGTTTCCTTTTGCCTGCAAAACTACGTATACATGCTGCGCGCTTTCTAGGCACCGCGCCCACAACGCCGACCTGGGGAAAGTGCGCTGTATACAACTTTTCATGCTGACCTTCTTTTCTTTTTCCCTTCAGTATATATAAGTATCTCCTATACATCATTTGCATTCTTTTCCTTCATTCCCGGTCACGTTTGCCGTTATTTATGACGATAGTGCAACTTCTCGACGCCCCGTGTTTGCGTATGTGCGAAGCCTTCTTGATCGCCGCCAAGGCCAGACACTCTGCGCGCACACTTTGGGAGGGAGGATATCGGGCGACCTTTTGCATTGTTTTACGTCGGCCCTTATCGTAACAGCCTTTTATTCACTCTTTCTTTTTCTAATCCTCCTTCTTCGGCCGGTCGGCGTAATAAAATGAGCGCTGCCGGCTGCGCCGACGCGTAGTCCCCGGCAAAGCTCGTGTTTTGACACCTCCAAAAGAAGAATGACTTCCTTTTAAATGAACACGTGCGGGGGGAGGGGGAAGAAGGCGAGACGCTGGAGGAGAGGGGGCGGCAAGAGGGGGCCGGCGAACTGCTCGCCTATCGGGCTCTCTCGGTGGGGCCGGCCCTTAGCGTTGCGCCAGGCGCGCCTGCGGGAAACTGGCGTGCGCGGCGCACTGCCTGATCCCAGGGGCCGCGTAAACAAGTAAACAAGCGCGAGATAGGACGAGGGGGTGGAAGCGATCAAAGGGTAAGAGCGGGCCTGCCGCGCCCACGTCGAGTTTGAGAGAGTATACGGAAGATTAAGACCGTCGATTATGAGGAGTCAATCCACAGACGCCGGCCCGTTTCCCTCGGCCAATGGCTTTTCGGCCGGATAAGGAGCTGCGGCTGCCTGCCCCCTCGCGCGGCCCCGTTCGGCCCGCCGGCCGCCGCTGCGCGTGCACTCGCAAGCCCGCGTCGGTATACCGCATGCATGTGACGTCACTGTGACGGGGCGGGCGTTTGTGGCGGAGCTGGCGCGGTTTCTCTGCGTACTGTGTCCACTGCTGATGTTCCCATTCAGAAACGTCGCAGAACACACGCCGGATTCGCACCGCAACCCCGGGTGTACCGATTCCTCGTTACGTTCTCTACCTTTGCCGTCCTCTTTCCCGCCCTGCGCGCAGCCTTGACGTGAGGAAGCTTCGGGAACCGCGCCGCTGGCCGTTTGACCACAGTAAGCACGGCTACTACTGCCACAGCCGCATCGTGCCCCACATCCACGCATTTTGTCGCTCAGCAAAGTGCTGCCTTCGCGCAATATCCCTTGCGGCCACGCGGCAGTGCTGACCTAAAAAAAAGCAAGCGTGGGCAAACCTAGCTTGTCTTCTAGGAAATAGGCGTGCTTGATTAAAAAGGAAAAGAATTTTTTTTTAATTATGGGGTTTTACGTGCCAAAACCACATGCTGATTATGAGGCACGCCGTAGTGGAGGACTCCGGAAATTTGGACCACCTGCGGTTCTTTAACGTGCGCCTAAATCTAAGTACACGGGTGTTTTCGCATTTCGCCCCCATCGAAATGCGGCCGCCGTGGCCGGGATTCGATCCCGCGACCTCGTGCTCAAAAAGGGAAAGAAGAAAGTGGAATAAAGAATGCGGAGGTGTGCCGGCTCGGGCATCCCACTAGTCAAACAAGAAGAACTATGCGATTGGAGCGGATTAGAAATCGACGACAAAGAAGTCATCGCGATAATCTGAGCTGGCCTAATAGAACGATTTCTATAGCAATCCTATTCCCTTTCGCGCTTCGTCATTGACCCTGCTTACGTTATTACCAGAACCAGCAAGTCCGGAGCGGTGGTTAATTCAAATAGAATAAAACTGGGGACGAATTGAGGGCGTCGTGACTTTGTCTTTGGTGTCGTCTTGCCTGCCATGCTTGCGCTGTTTCTGTGCAATAAAATGAATCGCCACGTTACACCGATGTTGTATGTATATGTAGACGCGGAATCGGATTCGTGTGATAATGCTAACGCGAGGAAACATTACACGCACTCCTTGTTTTGTATACAGAGAGGGAAGGGGGGGGGGCAGTATATCGTTCTTGCTTTGCGTTTTTATGACTACCACCAAGACAGTTGCTTTCGGTTATTTTCCTTATCTCGGCCACCGTGAACTATGGGGCCGTCCTCATAACACTTATTTCAAGCTGCTACAGAGTTCTACTGCGGCAGTCCGGAGCAACGTGCATATATATATATATATATATATATATATATATATATATATATATATATATATATATATATATATATATATATATATATATATAAGTTTTGCGAACCGAAATACTAGGCGTTTTCAAGTTCTAAGTTAGTAGCTGTGTTCGTAGCGGCGGTGACATTGTAAGAAATTGATTTGACAAATTATATTTTCGTCAGAAAGGTGACACCCATACATAGGCGATTTCTCGCACGATAGAAATCGATTTGCTTGATGGACCGCCATCTTTTTTCTCGCCCTGTGTACTTTCTATAATTGTGTCTTTCACTTTCAAATTTCTCTTTCTATAGTTATACGAAAAGCGGTGATTCAGCCTTAAAGGAGAGAAGAAAAAAAGTAAACGGCGCCTATTCATTACACCTTCACTGTAAAGCGGGGGGGTCCCCCAGTGCGCGGAGAATAATAAGGATTCGATGAAAACAAGAATAAGAAGAGCGATATACTTTAAGTCTACAAGGCCGTAAAACGAAACGAAGAGCCGAGTGACGCACGTAAAATAAGAAAGAGGGGGCGGAGTGCACGTATACACGGCGGCGCGGGCGGAGCGAACACGGTTGCACCCGCCGAGCGCGAAAGCGGCCCCTCGGAAACAACTGGGCGCTGGCGCGGCGGGGTCGCGCGCTCTCGGGTGACAACACTCGCTATCGCTTCACCATCGCATTCTTTTCGCATTAATCTCGGACCCCCCCTCGCATCGCCGCTAGCCCCGCCGGGCGACCTTTGCTGCTCGTTTTACGCACTTTGAGCGACTGTATACAGCGCTCTCGAAAGTAATAATTCGAGGTGAAAGTGGATTCGCGCTATCGGCATCCGCGGAAGGCGTGCGCTGCGCACGCGGCGTGCCTACATGTATAGCGTACAGGAGGCTGTTTATTATTTATTGCTACTGTACTTTTAGATTCTTGAGGTCGATACGACCTAGAGTGATTTCCTCTCCTCCACTCGGTCGCTGCTGCTTTCCTGCGGGGCAAAGCGTCCGGCGGAGGAATCGGCCGGCCTCGCTCCGGGAAAAAAATATCAAGCTGCGCCACCGTCCGGGCTCGCTTGCGGCGCGGCACGCGCGATTGGGACGAGGTCGCGAGCGCTCGGCTCGGGCGCCCGGCATTCGCGCCTGGCGAGGGCGCGCTTGCGGCATATAGCGCCGCACTTGACATGCGCCGAGATAAGCAAACGGCGAGCCTCCCGGCGGTTCAAATTGATTCTGAGAGCCGCCCCCCTCACCCTGTTACCCTTTGCCGCCCTTCGCCTGGTGCTGAGGGAAGGATGAATCGCCACTGCGTTGAACGCAACGCGTCTCGCCGTTCGAACGGTCTAAAATCACGTTGTCCCCGAGCGGACAGCCGTGTCACAACCATTATCCTCATCTCTCTCGCTCTCTCGTTTGGAAAGCAAGACTTGCGCGGTCTGTTATTGTTCGGTTGCGTTGCACTGTTGTTATCCTCCGCTCCGACATGGTCAATGCCGGTAGTCGTGTACGTATTATCAGCGTCAAATGAAGTGTGAACATCGGAGCGCGTGGCCCTAGCATAAGTGAAGGTATAGTGCGCGCCGTCTAATCATTGCCATTAACAGGCGCGCATATCCGGTTTGGCCGCCCTGCGCAAGGTTGCCGACAGAAAGAACGAATTTGGCGCACAAATGCCAAACCTCATGAGCGAATCTATCTCGAACCATGACGGTGCGGACTGCACCGCGCTCACCGCTGTTCGCGTTTCGTTTGACGCCAATGGCACTTATGGTTTCGGCGAACTGTGCGACAATGCTCGCCACACACTCCAGCATTTTCTCTTCTGTTCTATTTTTATTTCCTCGCTTCCAAACATAATAACCAGAATAGAAGCGAAAATGTCTCACTATAGGGGAATCGCGCAGTGCGCCCAAACAGGATGTGCGCGCTTGTCAATGGTGATGACTGAACGGCGCGCACTTCAGTTATGCTTGGGCCACTCGCTCCGCTGTTCACGTTTCATTTGACGCTGATAGTACGTCCGCACCTAGGATCGAAATGGAGTATGCAGTCGTCGTACTTTTCCAGCACAGTCTTCCGTTTGTAATTTTCAGGTTTTATGACTATACGCGCACGTCTCAACCGCTTTATATATACCTTTCCATTTTTTACCCGTCTTAAGGCAAACCAGTTGAATTGTTAATACTCTATTATTGTTTGCACATTGCGGTGAGAGGCGGGAGAACGCGCACATATGAACTGCCCCATTACCGCTAGACTTTTAACAAAAAAGAAAAAAAAGTCGAGCAGGAAAGCGAAGACCGTCGCTCCGCAACAACTCCGCCTTATAGCTGCGCGCGGCGGCAGTCGTCCTCTTAACTGCCCACGGTATTTTGTGAGGCGCGTGGAGGGCCCCCGCGGGTGCTACTATTATTGGTGGCGTGTGTTAGCGGCGCACGTGGTTACAGCATCAATTAGTTAAAGGGGGCCCCGTGGCAGCACCGCTCAGACCGCACTTCCGCTACGGGCCCAAGTGCGTCCTTTGGCACTCTACCTGTTAGGGGCAGCAGCACGCGCCGAGAGCCAAAGCACGCCGATCGTGTCCCTCTTTATAGAGACCTCCACACGTTCCTTTCCCCGCCCCCTTTCTTCTTTTTGCCCTCTTGCTCTTCTGAAGCCCCCATCCTTGGTTCGCGGGCAGAGAACGAGCCCAAGGAGCAACGCAAGCCGTCGAACAAGTCACGGAAACAGCGCCGCGTAGGAAATGTGGCTGTATAGCCTTACAGATTTAGCAAGTTGAATGGAAAGACGATGCAAAAGTGCCTGCGAGTCTTCGCGAGTGTGAGGAATACCAAGATCTCCTCTCTATACTATACGAGACGCTTGCAGCTTTTGCAGGTATACAAATAATTCTCGAACAAATTTATCTTTTTGGATATGCCATACGTGTGAGAACGAAAATGTTGGACACCGCAAGCGTGTAGGGCAGGAAGCGGTGTCCGCGTATGAGCTCCGTGATATTACTTCTGGTCTCAAATGTCGCATAAATGTCGTTCAGATATATTACATTGTTAAAGGTGAACATTCCTGTCAAACTTGAAGGTGATATCAAAAAACATACTTTCGTTTCAATAACATTAGTAATAAAGAAAAAGACATGGCACTTTACATGCTGTCAACAGAGAGGTCGCAGCGCTTGCTCATAAAAAGCTGGCAGATGTCTGTCATATGTCTTCTTAGGTTATGTTATTAATGGTATAAAACGCATCTGCGTTCTTGTTGCCTCTAAGGATGCGTGCAACCCATCACTGCCGTTTGACGGCCGGTCGTCACTATACCACATAGAGATAACAGAACAGTGAACCTCCCGTAAGCACGCTGCGCGGATCATGAAAAACAAAAGTAAAGAAGAAATTCACCGACGATTACTATACTCCCTAATGCAAAATTTGAGCTCAGCTCTATACGTGTTTTAATTCATTTCACGATATATTGGCTGGCGCGGACGATCTGTCTCGTGCGGCACGTTGCAAACGGAGCGTTTAAACTTATTCAATGCGCCCATTCAAGCAAGCACTTAAAGATAATTGACATTTTGGAAAAGTATATTGAAAGAAAGCTCGGGAGGTATAATATATGTCAACTCAAAGCAAATAAGTCTAGTTGCAACACAGAACATTAGTTGCCTTGCTTCATTGACAACCTCAGGCACTACAACAATATATTTTAAGGTGTCGCACCTACTTACCTATATAAGTGTATAAAATGCATGCGTCTTCGGTATAACACAGGTAACAGGAAAGACTGCTCCTCGCTTTCCCTTTCCTGTTACCTGTGTATATGTGTATATGTGTTCAAAACAAATAATAATAATAATAACACGGCACTCATAATGCATATCTAAACGAATGAAAATTAACTGGTAACATAAAGAAACCAAGATTGACCGTCAATGATTCACGAGCAGGTAGCTTCACGCTCAGGTGGCTCATGAAACAGTATACTGTGCCATGGGCCTTAGGCGAACAAATGTGGTGGCGACGGTCATTTGCAGTGGCTCGGGGAAATGCCTGCAGCAGTACGACAAGTCCTCCTTTCATGTTTTCGCTCACACCACATGAACCTATTAATCGCGATAAAATTATTAATTGAAAAATTGTAGAGTTACCATTGCCTCGCACAAGGCACTACTGGCAAGAAAGTCGCCTCCAGCGCTTGTCGAATGGGTGCCGCAGCGCTACAGTTGGACTGCCGAGGGGGGGGGACGCACCTCACCCCCCGGCTTTAAGCACTGGGTATAACTATATGACCCCCACGCGCATAGCCGGTTTGCACTGATGCCCTCGGCACTTCGGAATGTGCGCCGAGGGTTCTCGAGCAATGTTACCCACCAGAGCGGTCTCCTTCCAAGGGAAATATGCAGGGGCTGTGAGCACATGTGTTCACGCAACTAGTGGGGCGTGCGTCCAAAGGCACACGCGATATGTTTTCGCGAGGTTATATAGGGCCGTCATTATGGGAAAATCAATGCGGGCAATGTCACATCGACTGGCCTGTATACCTGCGTACCTTTGGCTAAATGGTGGGGAGAAAAAGTAGGAAGTTGGGAGGGGGGGGGGAGGCGCTGATCTGTTGGCTTTCAAGCAACAGGACAACAACGCACTGTATCAAATATAAGAGCGAAAAAAAAAAAGTACGTTGAAGGCAGCATGGGTCGTGCCGCACCGGCTGTGTGTCACGCACCGAGCAAGGCCGCCGCTGCTACTGCGTCCGTACTAGTGCTCGTCACTAAGCGTGGTAGAGAATTTCTCCAACAGACAGCTTGCTTGTGTGGTCCGCACGAAGGCAGTAGGCGCGAAAAAGAAAAGAACTAGAACTGCTGTCCCGCAGATTGGGGTCACGGGCGAGCATTTCTCAAGGGATGTGGCCGTGGACTGGGGGAAGGGACACGCGCGCATGGGGGAAAAGCGTTGCGCTCGGCGCACGTGCATGACCTTCATTAGAAATTGTCGTAATTAAATACATATAGTCGCCTAAACGACGCCGGTGCTCGCACTGGTCGGGACCGCACGCGTGCTGGGCCCGTATCAATTCTATCGTGCCTGGTCCGAAGGAGAGCGCGAAGAAAAGGAAGCAAGCGAGCTGGTGAAAGAAAAAAGGAAAGAATGTCCAAGTGCGCCTTAGAACCCGAAGTAAATTGCAGGGCGGCACAGAGGCCATAAATAACGCCGTTTCGACCAATTACATGGCTCCGAGTGCATCGCATTAGGTGCGGCCCGTGATGACCCTTCCTCCTTCCCTCTCCCTTACCCAGCGGCCATTACACAGTTCTGACGTAGAGAGGCGTTGAAAAGAAAAAAAAGAGAAATAACTATAGAGGAGAAGGCGGGAAATCGGCACATCCAAAGGTGCAAACAAACACGTCTTCGTGCGTGCGACCAAGTTAGGCTTCATTAGTGAAGCCTGCAGCTAGCTATATATCAGCAATGCTCGTTCACAGCCGTGCAAAGCCCTTGCCGTTATTATTATTCTATTGCGCCCCTATTATGGTTAGCCGTGCACGTAGCTGCTAACATAGTGGGAAGGTTGCGGCATGCAAAGGCGCCGAAAGGCAGCGGTTCAGATTGGATGGGCGCCCGTGGGCAGCAGGAAAGCCGAGTTGTCAGGGGATCTTGAAGCACGAGGCTGTCGCGTCGTCAAGCGTGCACGGAGCTCGTGGCAAGCTGACTCGTCTTCGAGATGTATGCGAGCCGTGTGCCGCGGCCGGAACGGGGATTTTCGTGTGGTTCGTCGGCGACGGGTGATCTATGAGTTGAAGCTCCGCTTTGGTTTTCGAAACGCCAGCTGCGTTCTGTATACGTGTCTAAATTACCCCGTCTGGAAGTCAAAACAGCGAAAATTTAGCAAACAGATAAACCTACCTGCAGATCTGGGGCCTACTTTCGTAAGTGATGCTTTCCATTGGCTGTGCGCATTCGCTAATAATATATGCCCGGCATTACGACTGACTGGCATCTCATTTTACCTAAAGTTCTAGCGTAAGAGCTTCTTTCTTATTCTTTTTTTTTTCTCTGAATACGGGGAAGCCCTGTTTGAGCGAACTGTCCAAAGTAAAACCGCTTCACGCAACTATACAAGTGGTGTTCTGGAAATAGCGTTATGACATCGCGTTTTTTTTATGTCACACATTAACTTTCGCAGCACGATATCGAGTAGGAACTTAAGGTTGATCGCAAATCTCTTACTATTGTTTGTCCAACACCACGTATGAACTGTTGCGAGTGGTCGTTCGACATGAAGAGGTTTGTGCAGTTTCTGGAGAAGGATGCCTCCTCATCGCAAGGCGTCTTCGCGAGACTCCTCTAGAAGCGTTTTCTTTTGCCAACCCTGCAATTCATTTGCCGTGTGAATTTCCACAAACTACATAGATGTCTTCGTGCTCCCGGCAGGAAAAGACAGATTTTGGTTTCATCTTCCACCTCTATGCCAACACTTGTTGACGACGGTGTCGACATCGCAGACATGGTGTATTACAGACTCCTTTATCGGCACGTTCGGATGAAACGTGTGCATAAGGGCCTCGCAGTACTCAAAAGATGCACTACGGGCTGCGCAATGCACAGATCGAAAGGTTCAGGTGGCCGCTTACTTTCTTTTTTTAACCCAGCGGCGGTAATCTAGGTCGTCTCTGGCGTTTATTGGCGCTTCTGCAATTGCGTACAGACCAAGACACGTAAGCTTAGGTTCGAGATTATTGCTGTGTCGCTAAGTTCTAAGGGCAACGTGCGGAAGCTGGCAAGCGCTGTTGTGCCCGAGCGTTACCCTCCATCACGATGACACTTTACCGCAGTGTCGGGAGAAGTGATCGCATTCCCACATTTGTTCCGGTGCTTGGTAATCTATCTTTCTGGTCAGAGCGGAAGAAGCTACTACAAATAGAGAATTTGTGTTTGTTGATACGTATGGTACGTGATTATTTTGAACTATAAAAAAACATAATCACACAGCACGAGTGCGGACTAATTACAGATATTTAATTGTAGATACAAAAATATATGTGAAGCATAAACTAGGGGCAAGTGATGAAAAATCGATCAATTGAGCTAAAATAAACGTTACAAGGTTAAAACGATATAGCAGGCGCGGAGCACTCAGCTGTGGACTATCGGTCCGGCTAACCTTCTCGCGCGTTAATTGTTCGGCGTGGAAAATAAAAGGTCTCGCTTTTCCGGCAATCATCTTCAAGTTACGGCTGACCTCATCCACGTGGAGAATAACAACGGTACCCTTCGGCTTGCTCGAAGCTGCCTGTCCCGAGGCATCGCGTGCGCGCAGCTTATGCGCGACGCTGACCAGGTTGCGGGTCAGACGCTGGAATGGGGCCTCAAGGCTTTTCTCCACCTGGTGGTGGGACGACCGGTCGAGGACACAGTCCAATGTATACTCGTCGCAAGCGACGCCACGCCTGAAAGTCTGAGCGCGCTGAAAGAAACGGCGAGTGCCCCTTCTTTGAACGTGCAGTGTAGCGTCGAGAAATCGAAGTTCAGGGCCGGTGTATAATGCAGCGACTCCTTTCGCTTCATTCTCTCAGTTTCTTATTATCGACCGTCCACGACCTGTCGATCCTGCTGATAACGTGACCAATGTCGAAGCGCGAAAAGGAATGGCATTGAAATAGAATCCTTACATTATCCAAGCCCTGCTCTCGGCGATCGAGTTCGTCGTAAGGGAGGAAAAGTGGACGGCGAGAACAATGGGCCGTGCCGCCTGTGAGTCGTCCTACTCTGTGCTATAAAGTGCACAGGCTGGCCTCTTTACAAACTTGTGTTTACAGGCAGTCCGATCCTCTTTTCCGGAGACGCCACGCACGCCCTTTGGGCACCCTCGTAGACTGCGACTTGGAAACAAGGCATAACCGCGTTCTCCCTCGTCGGTCGGGTGTTCTGCTGCGCTCTCGCGCTTAGTTGACCGCGAATATTGGCACGCGAAAGACATCTCCGCTTCTGGACCCTTCGGCTGGGCTGCATGCTCCGCCTGAAGTCCCGAGCAAGATGCGCGCCTCAGCCGAATCGCGCGGCCGAGGAACTTAAATCGAACAGGAGAGTGGGCCGCGCCAGGACAACAGGCGCTCACAATCAGCCTTAAGCTGGTAATTCTCGAATTAGCATAATCGCATTTTCGGGGCGCCGTCGTTGTCGCGATGGGAGGATCGCCAGATGTGCGATCGGAGCCGGGCGTTCGCGTGCGCCGGTGCCCGTCATTGTCCTCCGAGGCGGCCGCACCTTTTCTCCACGCGCGTCGATGCTACACTGCGCAGCGCCCGCGGACACAACGCGTAAGCTGGTCGTAAACGCGTGGAAGCGATAAGATCCCCGGGATTGTCCGCACGCGGAGGCCGCATTGTCTTATCGCCTGGGAACGCCGTGTCCCTTCGTCTTCTGTCCGCATTGACGCGGGGCCGACGCGCTGGGCCGGCCTGCAGGCAGCCGCACGCACGCGCGACGTGGCTTTTTCGCGCCGCCTCCGCCGCTTCGTTGCAAAGTGGCACTTTTGTGCGTTCGAGTGGCTTCACTGCACGCACCGGTGCGTCTTTTTTTCTTGGTTTCGCCGATGAAGCCGCCTTTGATTGCATAAAAAGGTTCGTAAATAAGCTGTCAGTGCAAGGGTTTCAGGCGGTCCCAATCTCAACACCAAATATTGGTTCAGCTATGTTCGGCCTGCCTCCCTGCATGATCACTGTCATAGACTACGTCGCGCCTGAAAAAGAAAGAAAAGTAAATAACGCGAAATGAAAGTATTATATGAAACACTAATTCGAGCAAACGAGGCGAAATACCTTCCAGCTGCGCTAGCCGGCCCGGGCTGGTCATTGAAGCTTTTTCCGAGAAGGAGGACCCACCTGGGACCGGCGCCGACAGAATGCAGTATATCTGCGTTGTTATAGGTATATTATTATTTTCATTATATCGGCAAACCACTATATGTATCTACATTATTACTCTAGCAGGTGCCATGGCATCCCGAATAATGTTTACGAAACCACTACTTTAAATTCCATTCTACTTTACAGAGTTGTGGCGTTATAAAAGCGAGAGCTAGCACCAGTCTCGTGGCGACTGGTCACCAATGCTGTCAGAATAGCGGCTGTTTCAAGTGGATGCTACCTGCTAAGGCTGATAGCGCTTGCTCTGGATATCGCAGGTTACCTGTCGTATGCATGAGCCCTTTATTTTACTGTTTGTCTCGTTCCTCACTGCTCTTTCAGATCTACGCGCGCGCACTATTTGTGGAACAGAACGGGTCATCGTATGTTGCGGAGACTCGTTTGTTTTTCTAAGAAGGTACGGCCGGGTATACGACGAGGACTTCTTTGAGGAATCACTCCTCTGCTTGGTTGGAGATTCCATTTACAGATACCCTGATGGCGCTCTGTACAGCATTTCTTATTTCCAGTTTACTACACAAACCAAGCCATTCTGTTATACTTATATTCAGTACCGAAAAGACCACACGCTGACTCAGATGACTTTGGTTCTTATAGAGACGCATGCAGTTGAAAACAACTACCAAAATTTACTATTGAGGGTGCCGTTATGACCACTGCCACTAGCGCTGAATAGCATTTTAACGCAGTACCGGTAAACTCTGACAACGGAGCTATCACTAAGAAGTTGTCAGAAGTCTGTGGAGCTACTGCTGGAAGCTATTCTCGAGTGATCGCCAAATCATCGCAAGCATAGGCTACGTTTATAACGGCGTCCTTCATTACCGCGAAGAGCTGAATGAGGATGGATAGGTCGGTTTTTATTGATTACTGTAATGAGCCCCCGTTTATACCCGGTCAGAGAAGAAAGCAAGACAGCGCAATATTGTGCACCGCCATATGCATGGCCACCGTCTGATGTACGTATAAGGGAGACAGCACCGGTCACTTGGCCAACTTGGCATTTCCACTGGGCACAAAGATAAATAGACGCAGAAAAACCCTACGGCAAGACGCCTACACACCCGATGAGTCATAATAAGGCAGCGTAGGTCGATGTTCTAAGTACTGACTCATTCGTGACTGTGTTCGTGCGACGCACGCGCGTCTCTCAATCCGTTCCCTGTATAGCGCAGCCGACTCTGGTCGTTGCGGCTCGACCGGGGCTGGACGAACAGCGAGCAGCCGCCTTCGTGCAGCAGCCGCGGTGCAAGCTTGTGCGGGCCAGCAGGCTGCAGGCTCTGCTTTTACGAGTGTTCAGGACACGCTCTTCTTGGCGGGAGGATCGCACGCTGACGCGCATTTTCGTGAGATGTCCGCCCGCGTATATGTGTAGCCGAGTCGCGCTTATCTCTGCCATTCGCATAATTTACGCGCTCAAAGCACTCTGAGGCGCAGACGGTTAATTCGGATCACGTTCCTATGCAAACTCTGGCTCTGCCAACGTGGAGAAAAAAAAAAAACGAAGAAAGCAGGTAAGGTTCCCTTATCGAGGTGCATAATCGGTGCGTCGCGGAGACTACTCGCGGCAGCGCGGTTGTCGCCGTCGATGTCTGCCAAATCAGAGCGCCGACGCTGCTCGCGAAGTGCGTATACGGGTACCGTTTTTGCATGTTCGTTGTAGGCAATGGGAATGATTTCTCGCCTCGTCCCACTCGGAGCGGGCTGATCGTCATACTCTGTCGTGTTGCAGTTGTCGTATGGCTACCCGAGTGCTGCGGCCGTTTCTCACCTCAACTGTTGGCTGCTTAGAGGGTGGAGGCGCACAGAAAGTCCAGGAGGATATCAAATGGAGGAGCCGTCGTTTACCGCGGACGTGCTGAGGTTGACCTTGGGCTTTTGAAAGCTAAACTGACTAGACTTAAAAAGAGCGCTGAGATGGGAAAAAGACAACGACACAGGAAGCAGCGCTGACTGCCAAGCGAAGACTGCTTATGCTTATCGCGGCGAGCGCAATATAGTAGTACACACCAGAAAGGAACAACACACACACAAAAAAGAAGAAGAAACCGTCGAACAGTTGTTAATTATTCCTTCTGAAAGGGCAAACCGTCAAGCTTAATTTCCTTTCGCTTTCTATGTTCTGTTGTTTTCTTATGTGTATCTGAAATCGCCGCAAGAGTCTGCAGGTCAATTGGTAGTTATCGTTGTTAATTTAAGATAAAATTCTGGGATTTTACGTGCCAAAACCACGATGTAATTGTGAGGTACGCAGTAAAATGAGGGTCTCCGGATTACTTTTGGCAACCTGACGTTCTTTAACGTGCGCCCACAGTGCACGTTACACACGAGCGTCGTTGCGTTCCGCACCCGTCGGGAGGCTGCCGCCGCGGTCGGCATCGAATTCGCGACCCACGGAGCTCAGCAGCACGAGGCATGGCCACTGAGCTACCGCGGCAGGTACAGCAACCGTTGTTATGTGCGGTGTGTGTGTGCACTGCCGTAGGTACGGGTGCCTCTTGTGTCAGGGACATATGTGCTTCTTTGCGCGCGGTGTATGTGCACGGCTTTCTGTGGGCGACGCACGATTTTGATCTGACGCACTAGCTTCTCGCCTTCTTCCCTAGGGTCTGCAGGATGCTTTTAAGCGTAATTTTCCTTGGCCTCTCCCGGTCCTCTCAGTTGCCTATGACCAGCTTAAAGCCGCACTTGGCCGCCGACTAGAGGCGAAGTATGTGAACGCGGTGCTTAGAGCTATGCGCTGTGTGTGCCAGATACGGATGCGAGATTGCACGTAACCTATGCGATTTAAGTTTTCTCTGAAGATCTGACGACTACTGGCGCCGCCTTGAGAGCATAGCTTATTGGCGCCTCTACAATTCCAAACAAACATCTCGAGTCTTGATCGGGTCCGATATATTGGCTCTGCGTGGCGAAACGCGATGTTCTCAACAAGGATGGTAGACGCCTTCCTTGGCGCAATAATCTGCATGCGCGCACAAGGTCTTCACACCGGTTTGACTCTATCGAGATCGAAAATAGCCACGCGAATTTGTCGTGCGTCGCCACCGGAGCTAGAACAAGAAACCCAATAATTGTGAACACGCGAAAGTTAGGAAGGCTGTGTTTATTTTCTCATATGTGGAGGGTATATAGTAAGCGCCTGATTACCATTTACTTCCGCTGGCGCTTTTTTTTCCCTCCCCTTTTTATCATTCAAGCTTGAAGGTCAGCTACTGTTAATCCCAGAGCTTTTGTCTCCGCTAGTAGGTCAGATATACTGGTACAAGCTTTATGGCGCGAAAAAAAAAAAAAAACGACGAAGAAAGACACATCGACGGGACGGGCGCCCGATGTGTATATATTTGTCTTCGCTTTTCTGCGCCATAATCTTGCACCATTGTTCATCTGTTACACGTTGCTTCATAATGAGAAAGATGACGCTGCAACTTGTGATAAAAGCTTTCACTCTTTGTTTCGTCCTCGAGATTTCAGAACCGCGAAAGAGACAGAAGTGGCCATAAATTTGGGCTGCTTAGTCGTGTACATTATGGCAAAATTGACAATGAGGAGACCACGTATGACAGAGGCAGGTAATATATTGGGGCCATAAAGAGAACATTCTGCCCCTACCTGCACCACAAGTATATCAGGCTGGACACTAGGGGCCCGCAGCCTATTCAGTTGCAAAAGTGTTTTATTCTGAGCTTGTTGGTATACCTATTTAAATACATGGGAACGACGCAATGTACCCAAATATTCGCCTAATTTAGTTACCGCGCGTTAGTATGTCTCCCACGTCCTGTATCGCTTCGCTGCCTTTCTACTTCCCCCCGCCCCTGCCCCCTCCCTTTCTTTTTTTTTTTTTCAGAATGGAACTTATATGGTTCCGAATTTCTACTACTGCATTTCTTTCGTTTGCTTAGAATTATGATTTGCCAAATAATATCGTCTTTTTGCATTCTGTCTCTCTCTCTCTCTCTCTCTCTCGTCTCTTTTCCGCTTCTTCAACTCGGCGCACCTGTGCCCTCGTACCGGTCTGGGTTACGGCAGTGACAAGAAGCTGACCACGCCGATCCCGCACACGAAGAGACCCGTCTCTGGCCGTGCAAAGGGGGCTCCATCAAAAACACGCGCCGCCCATTATAGGTCGGTTTTTCGCCCGAAAATCTCACGGCGGTTCATCGCGTTATTTTTCTCCCTCTCTCCTCCATCTCTGCCTTGACGGCAGGCGATATGGGAAGCGAGAGCGTTTATTGTCCACAGCGCGTCCATATCGCAGCTACCTTTATTTCCTTCTCTCCTTATCGCCGTGGTGCATGCCTAGCGTCTATTTTGCTCTCATTCATTTTCAGCTTGCGCTTACTGTCCACTTTCGTTCGTTGGTCTTTCTTTTTTTTTTTTTTTTTTCCGCCGCGGCGCGCTCTTGGCCTGAGACATGATCGTTGCTGTTGTTTTGATCAAACTGTCCCGATAAGCGTCCTCCCCGTCGTCCGGGGGGAGGGAGGGAGGTGGCGACTATCTCGCGCCGGGGCTCTTCTTTTCATTGCGCCCCCCCCCCCCCTCGACGGTGTTCGCTCGGGCCTGCCTCTTTGTCTCAAAACAGACTGCTGTTTCTCCCCTTATCTCCCAGGAGAAAGAGGGGCGAGGGCTTTTTGTGGCAGCTGGCTGGGTGCCGCTATTTTTATATTTTGTTTATTTGCTGCCGCGCTCCTTTTGTGCTGCGCGCTTTGGCTTCTCGCTCGCTGGTCTCCCACGTTGGCTTATCGCTTCCGCTATGCGTCTCTCTCTAATCGCGATTCAGCGTTGGCAGTTTGGGTTGCGTATGGAGTCGTAATTATGAGACTCGCGAAGGTCGAGACAGGAGGAAGGCAGAAAGAAGCGTCGATAAGAGAGGTTGGCGATTCAAGATGAGCCCTCTTGGCACGCATATACATAGACGAAAGCAGTGCTTCACCGTTTTTAGGCTGCTTATTTTTCCTCGCTGTAATCTGCGCCGTCTTTATGGTTGCCTTGTTTAGAAGGCAACGTATGTGTGCATATGTATGAGACTTCGTCTTAGAGGCTGCGTATTGCAAAATTGGGAGCGCGGTCCGCAAACAAAACTACCGACTAGGAGGCATGAAAACATTAAATAGCTTGTTTATGGCACCTCAAACGTCTTCGGCATCTTCAGCATGGCGTCTGCTTAGTGTGAGCGCGATAGACTGCTGCTACCGCGCATTACATCTTCACACACGAGTCACGAACATAAGTGCGCGTCTTCGGATCACGTCAGTACCAAACCACTTCTCTGATGTGCAGATGTTAGTTTGTCTGGCAGCGAAGTCTCGGTATTCTATACTACTGAGCTGCTTTGGTAAGATGCGGGAGCGCCGATTAATGAGAGCGAACACGAGGTACGCTCTGGGTCTGTCTGTATGGATGCTACATGATATGGCATACAGCAAGGGTTCGTTGTCAGAACTATCCGACCTGCGGTGGTTGCTTAGTGGCTGTGGTGTTGGGCTACTATAAGCACGAGCTCGCAGGATTGAATCCCAGCCATGGCGGCCGCATTTCGATGGAGGCGAAATGCGAAAACACCCGTATACTTAGATTTAGGTATTCGTTGAAGAACTCCAGGTGGTCCCAATTTCCGAAGTCCCCCACCACAGCGTGCCTCATAAACAGATCGTGGTTTTGGCACGCAAAACCCCATAATTTAAATTTTAGAACTATCCAAAAAGTCGCTGTGGCGGAGAAGGAGAAACGGTACTTTCAACATATCTCTTATTTTTGGGACTGAAAGCTCTACCGCTGTGGTTACGCGATGCAGCTCGAGCATTTCAATTGAACAGTGGGAATAAACGTCACCAACTGCAGCGTTTATTCGATAAAAAAGTTAAGTTCTGAGGTTTTACATGTCAAAGCTACGATTTGATGACGAGGCACCCCATAAGTAGTGTGGGACTCCGAATTAATTTTGACCACCTGGGGTTCTTTAACGTGTATCTAAATTTTCATTTCGCCCCCATCGATATGCGACCGCCGCGGCCAGGATCGGAAACGGCGACCCCGAGCGAGCTCAGCAGTGGAACGCCATATATCCACTATGCTACCGCGGCGCGGGTGATTCGAGAAATTTTGCCTGCTTGGTTTCAACTTTGGAGATGAATAACGTCAGATATCACCATTCACCAGCATTTCACCAGAGTATTCCTGCTTACGCGCACGCATTTATTATACCTGTGCTCGAAGCAGCTGAAGAAGATTGTTGCGGATGGTACGCGCCAGACAGCGCGGTCATTGTCGCTCGCATCCGCCACGGTGATTGACTATGGCGTTCTGCGGCTGAGCACGAGGTCGTTGGTTCGATTCCCAGCCGTGGCGACCGCATTTTGATGGGGACGAAAAAAAAAAACGATCGTGTTTCTAGATTTAGGCGCACTTTAATTAAGGAACCCCAGGGGCAGATATTAGTTAGGAGCCCTGCACTACGACATCCCTCATAGTCCACTGTACCAGTATCGGCACGTTAAACCCCACAGTAGTTTGTTATATATTTATTGCTCGAGCTAGTTCCTTGTGCCCGAGGCTGCTAACATGTCCATTAGAGCTGATGGTCATGGTCGAAGCTTCGTTAAGTTGGTGCCGCGCGAAACTCGGAACCTGTTAACCAGCGTCATCTATAGAGAAGTGTTCCTTTCGTGACGTTCGTTATTTTCATAAGTTGCATATTTAAGACACCCCATTAATAATAATTTGTGCACGAAAAGGTTATGTGGTCGGTGTATACACATAGTCGGTTCGTGACGAAGGGTTCAACAGCCAATGGATGTGCGAAATTCTTCCTTCTACCCGAAGATGATTATGGCTGTTGTTGCGTTTTACTGCGCTGGTTTGCCATTCACAAATAACTGGGCCCACTTATCGTCACAGAATCTATCGTGAATTAGTCACCATGCGCCAGAAGCTTGGCGGACAGTAGTTATCCTTAGTGAACAGTATGAGACAACCTTGCTTCACTACAACGTCAATTTGCATGTTTATGGGTGGCAGTCGCTAATATAGAACAAACGCGCATGTGAGTCTATCCATGACCCTCGAGTTATGCAAATTCAGCATTCTTTAACTTCGACATCAGTGTTAGGATGTTGAAAATACTTCAGTAACAGCGCACTGGTACTGAAGTTGTGACCAATATCAAAGCAAGGTTAAAGAAAGAAGGTGCAACCGCTGTTCTAGATAAAGGGCACTCAGATCTTCGAGTTTTACAAGACTCAGTCAAACATGCTGAAATGGAAACGTCCATGCTTCGTACGAGATAAGACGACTCAGAAGATCGTGCTCGAAGTGATAACCTTCTATTCTGCGGCATACGAGATATCACAACAGAAAGTTCACAGCAATCAGAAAGTATAGAAATACTTGAACACCATCTAAAGGTCAGTGTAGCTGGCGGTATAGCGTATCCCGCGCGCACAGAATAGGACGTTCTGACCCAAGGAAATGCCGGACGCTTAAAGTTAAGGAACAGTAAAACAAAGGAGCTACTCCTTTCGAAACGTTTAGTGCTCAAAGACAGTATACTCTAAGCACCAGCGAGGATTTCTGCGCAAGCACCAGGAACCTAAGAAGGAAGCGAGGCGAGTGTGGCAAAGGTCTCCAGAAACCTTTTAAGCTGCGGTACAATAAACCGCTCGTCGATAGAGGATTCTACCAGTACAATGCGGCTGACGACAGTGTGTACGAAGTGTAGGACCTTCCGCCAGGGAACGAAGCCCTTCACCTCGCGCACTTCGCTCTGGTCGCGCACGCCTTTCTGTAAAGCCATAGGGAAACGCGATGAGTGGACGCTCGGCATCAACCATCTGGATACGTTACACGAACGTACGTAGTATTGTACGAAACAGAGAGGAACTAAGTGCCGCAATAAGGGATACCAACGCTGACATAATAGCGCTAACAGAAACCTGGTTAACGAAGAATATATCAGCTTCTGAGTTTTGCTATTCAAACCGCAAATATATTGTGTATCGCAATGACAGAACCAACAGAAATGGTGGTGCTAGCAATTAACGAGAACACCAATTCTTTCTGTATGTGCCTTTAAATACCGATTTAGAATTACTGTGGCGTTGTGTTACCATAAATTACAAGAAACTCATGATAGGTATTTCTTATCGCTCTCCGTCTTGCACAAGCTTATGCTGTGAAAAAAAAACTTAATGATTTTTTCGACCAAATCAAATCATTTTCCAGCAGCAGAAACCCTGTCTATTGTTGACTTCAGTTTTCCGAAAGCTGTGTGGTCATGCGCATTCACTTTTTCGCAGCCTTCTTGCACATATTCTGATCGATTAATCGCCGTATGTTCTGACTTCGATCTGTCACAGATTGTTGATTTACCTACACGTGTAACATTAAATGCTTCTTCAGTTCTTGACCTGGTAATCCACCGATACGAGTTCGGCGATAACACACCTACCTAGTTTGAGTGATCATAATGCTTTAAATTTCACACTAGCAGTCTAGCAGTGGTTCGGCCCACATCAGGTAGGAGCTTTCAACTTATCGGGGAATATCGAAATTCAAACTTTTCAGCGATAAACACCGAGCTTTTCGCATCTGTTGAAGATTGTTTACAGAACTTTTTAGAACGTTCACTCGAAACGAATTGGTGCATGTTTAAGAGCAAAATTTATCATCTGATCAATCGTTATGCATTCTTACGGCGTGTGTGCAATAACAGCACTTATTGTTGGTTTAGCAGGCACTTAAACAAATTAAATAGCAGGAAGAAGCGACTGTTTCGAAGTGCAAAGAACGTAAGCAGACCTAGCGTGTAAATAAGCTTCTGCTAAATACGTCCACGTAGAGATAAACTGAGCTTACCTATTTTACCAGTACTCTCAAGCATTTTTGGAGTATTGTTAGAGGAAACAGCGCAAACAAAATATCCCTTACTACGTCCTCTGGCGCGGCAATTCTTGATCACTACTGCGCAACAGTACTCTATTGCACATTCGCAACTACATTTTCATGTGCTTCAGCGCAAGAGTAGCCAGAATTATGTCAAAACAGGAATACTTATATGGATCCCATAGCTTTTGAATGCACTGGTATCAGTGCAATAATCAGAAACTTAAAGCCCTCGTTTTGTCGCGGTTCAGACGAAATGAACTCCAAATTTCTGATGAACATCAGTCAGCACTCGTTTGATATAATGCAGTCCATCTTCTCGCAGTCATTAAGCACTGGTTCACTGCCACATGACTGGAAAACAGGAAAAGTCATATCTATTCATAAACCTGGTGGCACGCGAGACGCATGCAATTACAGACCAATATCACTTACATCGATACCGTGTAAAATAATTGAACATAATGTATACACTCATCTTATACATTTTTCTTGAAAGTAATGACTTCTTTACTCCATTTCAACATGGATTTCGCAAGACTTTTTCTTGTCACACTAAGCTTATAACGTTGACAAATTACTTTCGTAACTACATTGATGCCCGTTTTCTTACCGACTGTGGATTCTTCGATATTTCTTAAGCTTTTGATAAAGTTCACCACTCTCTCCTCTTACATACCTAGACACATGACGAATATTCTGTCTGGCGTGCAGCGTGGATCGATTTTATGCCCCTTACTGTTTCTAATATACACAAATGTCTTGCCTACTAACATTTCGTTGCAAATGTGTTTATTTGAGGACGACGGTGGTGATATATCGTAAGATAGCCAATAATTCCGACTGCACGCTTCTTAAAACAGATCTGAACTCGGTACAAGAGTGGTGTTGTCGTATGGAACTAAACACAAGTAAGTGCAAGGCAATGAGAATTTCCCGAACTAATGTACTTCAGCCTACGTATTCATCCATAATGAGCCGCTAGAATCAGTAACAACATACAAGCACCTCGGAGTCTATTCATCCAACAACTGGTCTTGGGAAACACTTATCGAACACGTTACTTCGAAAGCCAATCGCACTTTAGATTACCTGCGCCGAAACTTTTACATGTTGCTATCGTCTATAAAACTACTGCTCTACACTACATTTGTCCACCCACACCTTGAATATGGCACCTCGGTATGGAACCCGCATCATGCTATATTAACCCACAGCCTCAAGACAGTACAAAACCGCGCAGCCCGCTTCATCTTATCTATCGTCGGACATCTATAGTGTAACTTCCACGAAAGCGTCACTGCAGCTTCTGTCACTCGCCAGTTGCAGGAAACATTCTGATATATCCCCTTTCCACAAAACTTACTATCACAACACATATGTCTTCATTGTGGATTCGCCTTGCTCCATTTACTTCTGCGCGTACTGATCATCCTAAGAAGGTCACGCATCCCAGTAGTAATACGGTTGCACACTCACTCGTATGTTACCCATTACTACGAAAGCTTGGAACCGGCTACCAGGATCCATAACGAGCATTAGGGACACCATTCATTTTAAAAATGCGCTATTAACTGTTTATTATTGAGTTGGTCTTAACATAAGGCAATGTACCTTCTGTATGTGCTTTTTTTTTTACAAATATATTTTTAAGCTTCGGTATTTTCCTGGATATTGTGTGTACCTGCCTGTATTTACCGCAAGAATGATTGTTATGTACCCGTGTCACTTTCTTGATGTATAATATGCATATCATCATTGTTTCATCTCATAATCTTGCCCCTGCCCTCTGCAATATACAGATGTAGGTTGAGAACAAATTAAATAAATAAATAAATAAATAAGTGAGGGAAAATGCTTCATGAATGAAAACCATCTAGCGAAAAACTTTTTCTGTAACTCCCCAGAGCAATAAGAATCACGATGAAAGTACGCTGGACAGTGTCCTTTTGTTAGCTGGAATTCTGGCACCCTCAACTGATTTCCAAAGGCTTACCACAGCACAGAAAAAAAGTGCGGCATTATAAACAAATTATCCATGCTTTCTTTTTAAAATTTTCCGGTGCAGACCGCTTTTTTTTTTCTAACTTTAAACATCCGCTAAATCTGCCTAATAAATACATCTCAACTTCCAGGCCTCGAGGTCTCTAATGAGACAGTTACGCCAGCGAAAATTCTAAAACTGCTTTTTTTTCTTTTGTCCTTCTCTTCGCCACGAGCGATCTAGCGACGCGCGTATCTCAGAGAAGCATTTCACGGTGGTGGTGGCCGCCCCGTCCTTCTTGGGCGCCTAATACGGACGCTAATTGACCGCACTGTCTCGATCGACCGTCGTCGTCGACCTGACCGCTCGTTCGGCCAATGTGCTACGCGCACTGGACACCGCGCGTCAGCGTCTTCTTTTTTCCCGTCCGTAGAACGGCAGTAACGAGTCGTCCATCCGCCGGCAGTCTCCGACCTTCGCGCTGCAGCCCCACCGCGCGAGGCTCTCTTTGGCGCACCTCGGGCGAGGAGGTGGCTGCGCGTCTGCACGCCCCCTCTCTCTTGGCGCCCCCCGGAGGGAAGGACCCGGGTGGTTTTCGGATATGCAGCAGCCGACGACGCCTGGGACGCCGTTATCTCGGAAGCCCATACGGCGACCCAAAAATGACGATAGCCGCCTAGTTGCAGTAATAACAGCCACCGGCGGCGCGACCCTGGGCTGCTCTTTCTGCTCCGGACCTCATTCTATCTGCGCCATCTCATCCACCGCTTCGGTGCCTGCGCGAGCTCCCGAGGAAGGGGAGGTGCCTCAGATTAAGAACAACGCGACCGGGCTCGGGCGATACGGCCTTCCCCGCCATGCAGAACAGGAGAGAAAGCAGAAAAAAAAAATAAGAACCGCCAGAAAATATCAAGACGTCGCCGCGCACCAAGTGAAAAATAGCGCACTCGCACGGGCGCGCTTTAAACGTGGCGAGGGGTTCGCTACGAGTGCGCGAAAAGGGAAGAGAAATGGGGGCTCGCCTCTCCCTCTCGGAACACGGCTTTTCCCGTTTTCGGGATCGCTCGGGCAATCTCTTAACAACGCTCGCAGGCGCTGCGCGTACGATAACGGCGGCCCCTTGGGCGACACCCCTCTCCTTTGCTCTTTGACTCGTGCGCACACTTTCACGCATTCGCCGCTGGCTTTTGTCTTCTTGCTTGCTCAGCAGCCCGCGTCCCCGGGGTTTTCGAGGTGTGAATGCGCCGCCGAGGGCTGCCGAGAAAGAGGAGCCGGTTTTATGCGCATCTCTGTAAATAGGATAGTAAAAACGCGCGAGGTGTCTCGTATTGGTCGCCCAACTATTGCCTACCGGGCGGAACCGTAAACCGAGCTGTGGCTGCGCGGCGCCAGACTGTGACGGGCTGCGCCTGGAGTCGGGAACCCGGTCGCGTGCCGAGCTCGGGTTACGAGTGTGCCGTCCGCGCGCCATGAGCCCATGCCGCCCCGCGGATAAACGCGAATCGTCGCTGCTAGGAGCAAAGCGGGAGTTGTCGCTGGGCTGCGGCCGCGCGACGACACCGCACGGCTGTCGGTTGCTGGCAGTGAAACACTGCAGTGATTTGCATCGACTTGCAAATCTCGTGCTTGGTGGGTTCTGGCCGAATGAGCTTATGCGCTAAAAAAAGAATTACGACATAACTTGTATCGAGGTAAACGAAATCTAACACAATGTTCTTGATGTTGACTGGTTTTTATTTATTGTGCGCGTTAATAAGAATAATAACAATAATCACTCCTTCCACCAACAATGCACATTCTGTAGGTATACAGGGTGTCCCAGCTAACTTTAGCCAGAGTTTAAAAATATGCAAATGCCACATAGCTGGACAGAACAAAGGTAATGTTTGCCGTCGCACGGAGATGCTCAAGCTATTTTTTTCATTCCTAACAATTAGATAACCAGTCTTGATTAATAATCCACATTTTCAAATATTATAATTAAATGAAAAGTGTCAATGAGAAAATTGTAGAGTGACATGCATGAAAAAACTCCCGATACAGCTTTCTGTTCCTCGAGCGGCCAGTCGCGCGACAATTGTGCGTGCACTTGCGGGCTTCTTTCACGCTCGGAAAAACACATATGTAACACGTATTAAGGAAGAGAAAGCTCTATCTGGGAGTTTTCCGTGTCGCTCTACAATTTTCTCATTGACACTTTTCATCTAACTATAGTATTTGAGAAGTTGAATAATTAATTCAGACTAATTATCTCATTGTATAGACGGAATTAAAAAGATAGTTTGAGCATCTCCAAGCGACGGCAAACAACATCACCTTGGTTCTGTCCAGCTACGTGGCTTTTCCATATTTTCAAACTCTGGCTAGAGTTAGCTGGGACACGCTGTATACGGTAAATACGCTATCCCTTGGCATGGTAAATAAGGCAAAGGCGAACGAAGTATTTTCGTTTGCGTTCTCTGGTCTCACGATTTAACAATCGCGGCTTTGTTTTCTGGTTGTTCGTACTAAGTGATCAGAAAGAACTAGAAGGCCTCCCAATTGTCCGAGCCATATGCGATTTCACACATTTTTCCTCTCCCCGAGTCCCCGTTGTGCGCCGTCGTTATTCGCCCCGTATCTTTTTAATTTAAAAAAACATTAGTATGCCATAACAACTATCCACCTTACCTCACTGTAGCTTAGAAGGCCGGAACGGCCGTGTATGGTCACGATGACCGCGGCGTGTCAGAGAATGGGCGGCGCGCTTGGCGGCAACTTTGGACGCGCGCCGCAGCCAACACACGGCGTCCAAGGAGGGCAGCCGAGGGCCCGCTCGCTGGGCGCCCATAATAAACGGCGTAGTGGCAGTAATGGGAGGGGGGGCCAAGCTGCCCGCCGCGTCGTCCGTCGCGAGCGGTGCGCCGGAGGCACCGTCGGCAACGCCCGAGAAGAGCCGCGGGAAGAAAGGCGGCCCCGATAGCGCAGGCAAACTCCGGAGTTGCGTATACGCGCCGATATCTCGAGCCGTGCGGGAGATGGGGGAAGCCGGCTGAACGGGAGATAGCCGGGCGTGCGGGACGACCCTCGCCGCCCGGCGGCCGCTTATCTCGGCGGTCCAGTGGCGCACGCGCACGCGCCTCGTCTCGCCGCCGGTGGTGCCACGCTCGTCTTGCTCCCCTCCTCCCGCGTCGCTGCTCGCGCGCTTTGCTGTTTTCTTCGCTGCTGCCAGTGCCCGCTCATTGGCGCCTTATCTAGCACCGTTCGCCGCCCCTATCTACGGGCTCGCGCGCTGCCTTTTGTTGCGTCAGTTTCAATTCATCCGCACGTTCTAATCTATCGTTCGTCCTATCGGGGCTTAGCGGGTTTATTCTTTGTACACACACAGACGCACTCACTCCTCCCTCGGCATCCTTTTTCTTCCTGGCTAACGCTTTCTTTCTTCCCCTCTCCGTCCGTCGCTCCCTTCACACTGCTCGTGCCGGTTACTCGCTCGCTCCTCTGCCACGCGCGTGTTTTTACAGTTCCGTCAGCAGTTTTTCCTTAGCTTATCTTTTTGTATTTTTCTTTTTCAGGTGAGCTTCCTCACTTCGCTGCCTTTCGCCCTCTCAGAATTTTTCAGTCTTCGTTCGACACTTGCCTCTTTGTTGTACTTCAAAGGGAGCGTGGGTGCCGCTGTCGACAGTGCGCGCTGTAGGTGGCGACCCTCTATGCGTCTCACGTGAAAAGAGCCAGCAACGTGGCGAAAGTGACGTGCGCGCGATCTGAGCTTCACGTATTTGTTTGTGAACATTTAAGCACGCTTTTTGGTTTTATTTCTGGCCGTGAATGAAAACGAAAGATGACTGTTCAAACAAAGCGTACTCCTACCCGCCGTGGTGGCTTAGTGGCTATGACGTTGCGCTGCAGAACTCGAGGTCTCGGGCTCGATCCCTGTCGCATTTCGATATGGAGAAGACGTGCAAAAACCATCCGAACGTGTTAGCTAGTTGTGAGTCATCTATAGTGCCTTGACCTGTTGGAATGTGCGTTACGGTTACATGAAGATAAAACGGACAGGAATTCATAGTAACTGCACCGTGTGACAAACTTTAAAGGCCGTGTTAAAATAACGTCCTCGCTCGGAGCCTGAGTCAGTAGCGTGTGCTAGTGATGAGTGGCGAAGACAAACTCGATGCCTTCGAGTTCTCACAGAACGCCGACGTAGCGCATTGTTAATGCCTGGACAAACTACATACCGTATGGAAGATAATCACATATGTGCGGCATTTCATCACAGTTTTCTGAAAGGGCCTGCAGCGGTAAAACAATGTGTGTTAGAAAATTAAAGAAGAATGAGAGAATTCTCAGACCACGCACGTAGAGTACAGTGGACGAAAATATCGCGCAAATTACTTCATTTCTCAGGCGGCACCCTTCGTTTAAACGCAGAGTTAAATACTCATCACACACAGACTTTGGAGTTCCTTAGGAAGTACGTTACTGGCGCGGACTGGGCAAGTGTCTGGAGTGGTACTGAGGGGATCTGTTTAGACGGAGCGCAAGACGCCACCTGTCGAAATTTACAGATTTATTTATCGACATCTCGAAGGTTCATTTTACATGAGGGGTGGGTAGCTAAATAAATTGAGTTCTGCGCCAAAACTACGATCTGGCACGCCCGTAGTGGGCGGCCTTAATTCGGACCCACCTGGCGTTCTTTAACGTTCAGCTAAATATTAGAACACGAGCGTCATTGCATTTCGGCCCCATCGTATAATGCGGCCGCCGCAGCCTGGATCGTACCTGTGGAGCGCAACAGACAAGCGTTCACTTTGCTGCCTTACAATGGGGGCGGGTGAGGGGGGGGGATGCGCGTCGGCACCTTCGAGAGCGGATTTTAAGTTGGTGCGGTGAGAGCGACTGGAAAGGTCATTCCGCTCGCTTGTAGCGCGTACGAAAAGGGATTCCTGAAACGTGCGTGGTGGCGCCACACGGTGTTTGGGTGGCCAGTGCGAGAGGTGCGATGGACATGGGTGATGAACACTGGTGAGGGTGGTGGACATGGATGATGATGGGCCTGGCGGTAAAGAATGAAACAACTTATGGTAAAAGCATAACCTAGCGACTGTAGAACGAGGAGCTAAGGACAGTAGAGAAAGCTTGAATTTTATTGCTGTGATGCTTCGATGATGAGAGCAGTTCGATACGATAAACCGAGGGGCTCGGTTCTGAATTGATTCTAGTGTTTTATTACGGCTTGATTGGGAATGGTCAAAGACAAGGGTGGGGCACTGGAGTACTCAAGTGTGGGACGTAGAATGGTTTTATAGGCTAGTTACTTCATAGGAAGAGGCAGAATTTGCTATGTGGTTGGTATGAAGTGACCAGTTGAGATCATGGGAGATGTGCACACCAAGCTATTTAAAAGAATTTGCGGTGGCTATACTGCATTTGTTGCTTGTGTAAGTTGGGAAATTAAGAAAAGGTGGAGGAAACTAATTAGTGTGGTTTTACTTACATTTAGCGTCATAAGCCAGGTATCACACCATTAATGTATCTTAAGGTGGTTTTTTTTTTCTGGACAGTGGAAACATAGGCTGAAATTGTTTTAGGGCGGTAGACAACGCAGTCATCGGCGAAAAAATGCATGTTAGAGAGGAGACGTTAGGTTACTTATGCAAATTAGGAAAGGAGTGGTCCAAGAACTGTTTCTTGAGGTATACCAGATAGAGCAGAGGAAAGAGGAGACCAGGGATGCTAGTTTCTTGGACGCGGCATCACATGACTCGTAACTATGTTACATGAATTCGCACTTCGTTTTCTTGTAAGCGCATGCGCGGTCTACACTGCCTCCCATGTATAAAATCGACGCATGCAGTGGCACAATAAACTTAGTTGAAAGTTTGCGCTTGGTGTGTCGTCTTCATTATGTCCGTGTCGTTTTTTGTCGCGCAATATCATTTAAGTAATGGATTACCAACTTGCCCGGAATGCTGCTCTCATGCAGGAAGGCTCGAGTTTGGCAAAGTTCAGGATCTGCGCTAGCTCAGGCGACGCCCTCAGATGAATTAGCTAAGAGTATAAAGAAAAATTCGACCGTCGACACGCCGCCAGTTTTACTGGCTTATCTAGATTCACTCTTGGGTTATCATCACTTGCGCGTTACCCCATGAGCAGTCAAAAAAAAAAAAAGGAGTCATGTGGTCAAACCGTCGGTGCCCTCTTTCATTTGTTTATTATTCCGTCCAGTGCATTAACTGTGCAGATAAGTTATAGCAAAAATCACTGCTCCCTCCGATCCGTGAACATGGTTGAACAGCGAAGCTGTGTTAGTTACACCGAGTGTTGCACCATGCAAGTCAAACTTCGCAAGCAGTATATATGGTAATTGTTTTGTTTCACCATTATTTCACCTCATTATCGCTTTTGGGTGCTTCGCGTGGTAAGCATGCTCTAGGAGTGCTTTCTTGTTGCGGTTCTCCCAGCGTCTTTTTTTTTTCTTCGCGTGAGGGAGGCCCTACAACGACGAGCCCGCTCACAAGCCAACTCTCGCTGACCCTCGCGGTAGGCAGCTTCTTCCTCAGGAGTACGTACGACTCGTGATCTCCCCATAGTTGTAGCTGGGATGGAATGTGCGGAACCACTAATCCAAAGCTCCGTATATTGGGCGCAAGGCCCACCACTGGGGATGCGGGCGCTGCAATCGTTTTGACTATTGGTTGGATTGGTCTGACAGTTGACGTGGCTGCCGGCACTTTTTGCTGGCGCAAGAAGTGCCGACAGCCACGCGCTCCTAGTATCGCGTTTCAATCGCTGGTCATTGTTCGTTGGCCGCAAACCGCCAGCATAACATGTGTTTCTTTCGCGGCAGAGGGGAATCAATCGTCGATAAATTAAGAAATTAAATTGTGGGGTTTCACGTGCCAAAACCACTTTCTGATTATGAGGCACGCCGTAGTGGAGGACTCCGGAAATTTCGACCTCCTGGGGTTCTTTAACGTGCACCTAAATCTAAGCACACGGGTGTTTTCGTATTTCGCCCCCATCGAAATGCGGCCGCCGTGGCCGGGATTCGATCCCGCGACCTCGTGCTCAGCAGCCCAACACCATAGCCACTGAGCAACCACGGCAGGTCTCTTAATTTGATGCCGATCTCGCTCGATCGCCAAAAATGCACCGTGTGACAACAGTGTAAGATTCGCGTATAAGATAGCATTCTGACAGGAGGAAAGGAGTCACTCCAAACCCTTTCCCTCTGTTAAGCTCTTCCTCTCCCGCTATGTCACGTGGCCCCTTTTTAGCGAAGTCCGGCAACGACGGCACAGGGCCGCATAAACAGCTTCGATGTAAAAATTGCATGTTTAAACGCATTCGAAAGAAATGAAAGGGTTGGCGTGAGAATGCGCTATGTCTGCACTGTTCGCATTCGACGGTGGACGGACGGATAATGTCCGAAAGAGGAGACACGCCCATGACGCTCCTCAGAAAGGCGTGGCAAGCAGCTTGCGCCGAGCGTTTAGATATAGATAGCGGGGCAGTCACGGTATTGCGATATTGCGTTGATAACAATAAGCGGCGCTGCACTCTTAAACAAAATCAAACCTTACGGGTCGTATCTTACCACACAACGATTAACGTCATCTGTCTTGCCCGCATTTCCTTTCTTTAATGCTGTGAGCCCGGTACTTCCAAGTCACGAACGGCATGCCCATTAGCAGCATGACAGAGCATTCTCGACAAGAAAGTAGCGAGCTCAGCGTTTTCAAGAAAGGAAACACAAGCAAGGCAGATGACGATTATCGTTGTGGGACAAATATACACCCCAAAGGGTGCAACCGTTTTAAGAGTGTAGACAAAGTTACACCCTTTGGAGTGTATCACTGCTACACAACGATAATCATCATCTGCCTTGCTCTAGTTTCCCTTCTTGAAAACGCCGCGCGCGCTACTTTCTTGTCGGGAATGCAATGTCATGCTGATAACGCGCATGCCGTTCGTTACATGGGAAGTACCGGGCTCGCCGCGTTAAAGAAAGGAAAGGCGGACAAGACAGATGACGATTATCGTTGTGTGGCAAAAACGTATACTTTTGCTTAAGAGTGTGTATTTGAAACGAGGAAGTACGCAGGGTGCGGTCGTGTTGACACGCGTGGCTTTACCTCGACATTTTGTTGTTGTCCACTGCTTTCGCGCCTTCCGCGCTATCTTTATTCACTGAATGCCGTCGAGCAAACTCAGGCGACCCATAAACTCGGGCCATCCTGCATAGCACCTGTTTCAATTTCCGCGGGCGAGTTGCCGACGGTTTTTCAGAAACGCTCGAATCCTAGATACGACGTACTTTAGGACTAAGCAACAAGTTTTCGGTAATATACGGGAATGTGGTACCTTGTAAAAGGCCTTTTGAAAGTCCAACCAAAGGAGATCTGCAGGAACGTTGCCGTCGAGAAAAGGGGGCGCGTGTCGTGAAGGAAGAGAGCGAGTTGGATTTCGCAAGAGAAGCCTTTGCGGAAGCCATGTTGTTGGTTAGGGTGGAAGGAGTTCATAGTTGACGCAGAGATAGCCACATTAGAATATATATGTATATTACACGTTCCACGTTTTCTTAGCAGATACTGGTGATAGAGATAGGGCAATATTTCTTGGAGCAGGCTTTAGGGCCGTGCGTGAAGACTGGAATGACCATACCATTCCGCCAGTCAAGTGGTACAAATCCAGCCTCAAGCAACTTCCAATTCTGGGACAGGAACGCCAGAGTAGTCGCAAAGTTAAACATCGTTAGAGTGGCCCGGATTCACGGTTTTCCAAATGTGCTTAGGGTTGTGTTGTATAGCATAGATGGTAAGGTGGAAGACGTTTTTCGTTTGGACGTCAAGCGAGTTAAAAAGTATGACCGTTTGCGCGACATCTGTAGACGTTGTCAAGCTATTTCGTTCTCCCGTTCCGCCCATCGACTGCCGGGGTGGTTCGCGTTGATCGGGGAGCGTTATCGACGGGTGTAGGCTAAGCGTATGCACGCCCAACGTTGGCGGCACGCGCTGCGTAGCCGTCGGGCACGCGGGGCGGCCGTTGCGACGCGCGCATCTTCTGGGACGGCTGTGCTCTCGAGGCGCCGAGGCCCGACACCAGGGTCCACGCGCACCCTGATCCACCATCATCACCGCGCGCCGGCCATTCGGGACAGGAGGAGAGAGAGAGGTGGTGCTGCCGGATTAGCGCATTATCTCCGTCGGCCATGGCGGGCCGCATTGCTATGCTCTCGCCGCGCGTGCTCCGGACGGGGCAAAAGCAAGGCGCTGTTTGCAGTGGCTGCCGCGGTTTCGCCCCCCCCCCCCTCTCGGGGGCCCCGTTTTGTTCTCGCACTAGTGTCGCGCGCAGCCGACCGCGCGAGATTGCGGCGCATCGGGCGCGGAGGCAAATCTCGCGGAGGATTTGCAACGAGCCCCGATCTTCTCGCCCGTGGCGGGGACGGTCGTCCAACGGCACAGAAAGAAGAGCGGCAAATAAAATAACCTCTCTCCCTATATAAACACGCGCGGCGAGATAGCTGTATATACACGACAATGTGCGTGCGCTCTCACTGGGACTCGAGAATGCGACAAGTAGCTCACCAAAACAGCGTGGTGCGCGATAAAGCACCCGCGGCGCGGCGCTAAGAGCGCGCGTGGTTTTGGGCCGAAGCAGATAAAGCGAGCGCCGGGCTCGCCGCACCGACGGCGCCGTTTTTTTTATTCCGCCACGCCGCCGCTCTTCTTTCCCGCTCTTTCGTTTTATTCCGTTCTGTCTGTGTTGACAACCGGGCAAATTTGTCGCTTATTTCGCGCCGACAAGTGGGCGAAGTGCGCTTTGCAGTGGCTCGCGCGTGCCATTCGACCACGCGCGTTTGGAAATATAGAGCGCACTCTCTTGGCTGGACCCAGTTCTCGAAACACTCTTTATTTAAAAGTGGTAACACGCATAGTTATGTATTTCGTCGCACTAAGCCTGCTGGCATCTTTCTTTACTTGACGCATAGCCTCCAGTGTAATAACAAAATACTGCATGGAGGCAGTGCAAGAAGCTCTATACCGTCGGACACCTAACACCGCTGCTAATTTGTGGATTGTCATTCTTTAATATATTTCATTCTGGTTTTTCGAGCGAACATGGCACTAAACAGCAGCCCTGAACTCAAACAGATCCCATACACTCGTTGACAAGCTCTTTGCTGGGGCATGGCCGGACCTTGGTATCTGACTGGTTCTGCTACTGAGAAGACGAATTTTTGAGCTTGTCTCCATCACATATGTGACGATATATATATATATATATATATATATATATATATATATATATATATATATATATATATATATATATATATATCAGTGCAGCATTGAATCACAGGATCCAGCAACGAAATAGTTCAAAGGATAGAAGCACGTAGGAAAAAAATGGCTCTCCATCCAGGACCTGCGAAACTAGATGTCCAGCGAAGCTGTTGAAAACAACCACTACGACTGCTGACGGGATGTGTGAAATGATTTATTGCTTTATAGTAATCGGAGTAATGGTAATTTTTACAGCCCGCCGCCGCCCATAGCGGTGCTGCAACAACATTGAAATCAGTTGCCAGGCTGGTTCTTTTACGTACGGAAGGCTACGGACGTCGCAAGCTGCCGTCGCCGCGGCAGGCTGCGCAGCACTAGTCTTTTAGCAGGAAACGTATGCGGGTAGCGCTACGTGCTTCGCATTGTTATCACGAGCGCCTTGTCAGCAATTATTTGGTTCGAATGATTTTTTGTGCTTGTTCTTTATTGAAACGTATGCTCTCTGAATTTTGTATGTCCAAAGAATGTATCCAAAGAATTTGGTAGTCCAAAGAATGTATGCACTGTTCGCCTCTTGCTGACTGCCTGAAGCCTCTGCCTCACGGGAGTATGAGCCACTGCTCCTGGTCTGCATGCACTGCCGCCGGGATCGGCCCACATCTTTGCTAACGGACGCGGACACGAAAAGTGCCGACCATCGAGTGACTAATAGCTTCGCTGTAAAATAACGCCACTTTACTGACGTTTCGGCCGCGGGACCGGCCTTCGTCGGGGTGATGCACAGATGCAACGGTGGCGATATACAGGGTGTTTCACGTAACTTGTGCCAAGGATGTCTAAAAAGTCGTTAGCCGCAGCTGAATGAAACCAACGGTATATGGTTGGCCGTCATGTGGCTTAATTAGTTAATTAAATAAGATGAACTATACAAAATTTTGATATTCACTTTAGGGCCAAGTGCGTTTCGTTGCGTTGTATAGGGGGCTCAGAAACGACCGATCCATTTTTTTGTGGCTACGTACATGCTACGTTTCGATTTTTTTTGTCGTTTAAAGAAAGCACGCGAAATATGAAATAAGACCGCGTGACTGCGCTTATGCGCTATCGTATTGCAGCGCTCTCAATCGCGCTTCGTCCGAAAGAACCGTGCGCTCGGACCGTGGCGAAGCGGCCGCGGCTCTACGCAGTGGCTTCACAGTGCGTCAGCATGTTTGGCGGTGGCACACCGAAAGGAAGCGCCGTCGTCCCCGATCCTCTTCATAATTTGTTATGATGCTTCTCTCGTTCTCAAAATTTTAACATCATTGTTCGTGCACTCTGGTTCTTGCCTGCGTGGCTAACCTCTCGGTGGTAATAGCTGTAGCTTCAACGAAAGATCAAGTTTGTCGACACGACAGTTATAGATACTAACCCCCGTATATTTAAACGATCCTCGACTCGAAGCTCTTCCACTACCACTCCACCGGGTCGAGCACAGCGTGCGACAGAACCGTGGGCGCGGACCGTGGCTCTGTGCAGTGGCTTCACAGTGCGTCAGCATCTTTGGCAGCGGCCCCAAGGTTTATGTAAACTGGGAGCGAAGCTTCCATAGAAGCCCACATGTCAAGAAAATGGGGCTCGTTGTAACCGTCGCCATCTACGTATCGGGGGAACAACTAACAGCAAGCAAAAAAAAAATAATAAAAAGTGACGCCACAACCGGAACTGGCAGTGACGTCAAGATCTTATGGTGCTTGGCGCGAATGCTCGAATTTCTTTAGCGTCCGGCAGTACGGCCGCTGGGACAGCAGTTATTTTTCTTTTTTGAGACTGAGGCGAGCTTGCAACTCGCCTCAGCTGAAACGCCAGCGTGTCCTTTAACCATTAGGAGTGGCGTATGTCTTAATGTGAACGTAATTGTGCCGTTATTGACGGCAATTGCTCCAGTAGCTTCGATAGGAAGGTGAGCGAATAGGATGGAAATAAACGACACTCCCAAAGAGCTTTTAAAATCGACTTCGCCTTGGTTCGTCTTGAGTAATGCAACCAATTTAACTGACCAAACAAAACATGTTTCAAAGATGAAAGGTACTATGGCCAGCACACAGTCCTAATGCATAGCAACCTATTCGTAATTCCTTGCGACACCATGTATTCATTTGCAACAATTATAAGACAACATTGCCCCGCATCATCATTTAGAAAACATCCAACTTGCTAATTTTGCTGCCCGTCGCACACTCAGAGCCTCTGTTACGGAGAGTAAACGAACATAGCGCGACCTGTATTCGCGGCGCGCTCCGCATTTATCGTCACGACGAGGCAAGCGCGTCGGATGCCGCAGCGTAAGCTTACACGATAACAAAAGACCTGCGCTCACACCTTTCGCCAACGAATGCCGTGCGCTAGGTCACGCAAAATTTGGAGTGAAGTGCACGCCACACTTTGGAGGAACACGCAAGGAAATAAAAATAATAAAAAGAAAAGCTCAGACGAAACCGCAGCGTTCAAGTGAGCAATGCCATTCCGCTCGACATAATAGCTGGCTTGCACAGCTTTGATAAGTTTTGCGTCAGAATCACTCGTTGGTAGGGGTCGCCAAGAACGAATAAATTGTGAAGTAGACAAAAAGAAAAAAATTGTGCTTTTAGAGCAGGAAAAATATCTGAAACGGAAAATTTACACGTATGTAAGTATTCTGATTAAAAATTTAGGCAATTTTGGAAACACACACACACACACACACACACACACACACATATATATATATATATATATATATATATATATATATATATATATATATATATATATATATATATATATATATATATATATATATCATAAGAAGCCAACAAACACTGACACCAAGGACAACATAGGGGAAATTACTTGTGCTTAATAAATGAAATAAAGAAACGATAAATTAATGAAAACTACATTAATTTCCATTAATTTATCGTTTCTTTATTTCATTTATTAAGCACAAGTAATTTCCCCTATGTTGTCCTTCGTGTCAGTGTTGGTTGGATTCTTATGATATGACTAATAAAATTCAGGCCCCTCGGTTAACCCCCTTTCCTCTCGTTTATATATATATATATATATATATATATATATATATATATATATATATATATATATATATATATATATATATATATATATATATATATATGAAACTGCCCTTCCACTCTATGAAGGATGACTAGCAAAGCTGTGTATGTGGAGCCCTTAATGGCGAACTGCGCCTCCGCTGCGGGTCGGCCCGGCATTGCACTATCTTCGGGATTTTTTTCTACACACGGACACGATAGTGGGGAAAGTAGCCCGTAACAGCTTCGCGGTAATATAGTTTTCAGTTCAAATGTTCGCGCATAGTGACGCTCGGACAGCGCGCTGCGCCCCCCCCCCCCCATTTTTTTTTCGCATTCTCCTGCCGGTTGTCATTTCCGCGCAGCGACTGAGCTTGCAGAGAAGCCACATTGCAGTTGTACTAGTGCCGCATAGCCGATTGACTCGAACAACCACCGTATATTAAACATTGCTCTTCTTGCTCGCTATTCTCAGTCTTGTTCTTATTTATTGCTACTCTTTACTACGTCTAGCACTTCGCGTACTATCTATGCACGTCATTTCGCTATAGCTCTCACCAGTTTCTTTTTTCCCCCTTATTTTGAGCAAACAGAAAGAATCGCATACTCGAGCTGCCGCTCGATTATCTCTGCCCTCACTGAAATATGTAGCGTGCGAAAGGGTAGACGCGCTTCTTGCTATTCGCTAACCAAGAACAATACGCTGCTTCAAGCGAGTTCACGGAGCGACTGTCCGAAAAATGACGCATAAGAAAAGCACCAGTGCTGTGCGGGTGAAAATTATTTTCAGAAGACGCATGACTGAGACGAAAAGCTCTGTTCCCCTTGATAAGGAATAAAAGCGCCCACTTTACGTTCGCACATTCGCAAACAGTGCAGCACCACATTTGTTTCCCTAAGGCGACAATACGGCGTGCCGGCGTCCAGCACTCGGCGATATGAACCTTTGTTTAGCTGGTTTTTTTTTTCTTACACGACGCCTTAGATTAGGTGGGACACCGCGTCTCTCGGTGGTACCGCAGCAACAGCAACGTCGCGTTAAAGGGGCGGAAGGAGGAGCTCCGCTTTGCCAGCGACTTATCACCGGCAGTGGCGGCAGCGGCGACGAAAAACGCATCTCGGTGACGGGGCACGTCTTCGGGATGCGTCGCGGAAGGAGGGGGGTCTGTGCTGTCCTCGCCCAATCTCTCGTCGCCACGCTGCCAGGAACGTGACTTCGCGGGAGTCGAGGGCCATTTCCAATTACATCGGTCATAATTCATCCTTGTCAATGGCGCGGCGTTGTATTCCTTTCCTCTCTCCCCCCCCCCCTTTTTTTTTTCATTTGCGCTCGTCTCGTGCACTCGGGACAGTGGGAGCGAGGGGAGTCCTTCCTGTGTGGACATTTCTCGCACTGCGACGGTTGCGCGTGAGTTATCGCTCGGACGATGCGTCAACACCGGGTGGCGGAAGACAAGCAGCGTTCACGCTCTTGCAGTTGCCATCTAAGCACGTCCGTGCAGCTACAAATAAGGTCGCGTCCGCTACACGAGCGAACGCCGAGCCTTGCACACAGATGCTTCACGGTTCGCGGACACGTTTTCAAGGTGTATCTGCGATCCGACTGAGGTCCCGGCCAGCAGCAAGGTGCAGCAGCCACTGAGTGCGAGATAGGACGTGTTTCTTTTGGGGATTACCAGATATCGTCACTGCACGGACGAGCAGCACGACTGGTGACACCGCCGGAACGATCAGGATGCCGTCGTTGTTTTCGCCCCTGTACTCCTTGCGATAAAGCTGCGAGTAGTTGCGCTTTGTACGGTTGCGCGAAGAGAGCCTTCGGCGTCCCGGTGAACACAAATCAAGCCCATCTTCTGTATACAACAGAAGTTATTGCGAGTCCTTCCGTGAGATTGCTTTTTCTTGGTCAAGCTGCTATTTCTTGGTCTTGGTCGCTCGCAAGCTAAATTTTGAGTACGCGCGCTGTTTCGTGGTCGTGTGTGCAATAAATCTAGAGCCTTGGAGTTAGTGGCACATGCCCACTTTGGGGCTGTATAATTTTCGCACGCTTCTTCTTCTGCTTCTCTTTCTTCTCACAAGTCTACTAAAACATACTTGCTAGCAAGTGTCCCGGCTCCATTGTTGCCCAACCCCCTGCTATTACTCTCGTGGATCTTCTTCACATCCTTATATTATGAAACCGAATTCCTTCCACTAACACTTTTTGATTTGAACAATGACTGTGAACTAATTCAAGTGCCCGCGGTATTGCGAGACGTTTTAGCTCTTCCTCCACTTCCGTTCCTTCCTTTGCCATTACCTTTCTTTTTTTAAAAAAATCATTAAGTCAGTAAACCAAGATGACATCATTTCGAAAGGACTTTACGATTCCTCATAGCCGTTCACTAAAAAGGTTCGTTGAAATACTTTTTTTAGGAATTTTAGCTATTGCTTGTTGGAGTTCACTTAGTCAATAGAGTGGGATGTCGCATCGTTATAGAATGGAGAAAAGAAAGGGTAATCTGCTGGAGAAGAGAACAGAATTAGCTGACTTGCTTCTTTGGTTGCACTTAGTCTATAGCGTACATCTGTGAATCCAAAGAGAGAGCAGAGAGGAGGTATGTATGATTGACAGTTGCGATTCCACGCGCACAACTACAGCATCTTATAAAGTATACGGACGATGCGTAGGATGTTTTAGCGAAGCTTACCGTTACAGCCCCGGCCAGATTTTGCGTACGCTGGCTACTCCATGACGCCTTTGCTACGTGCATGCATGGGCAGCGTGGATTGACCGTAGTGTGCGTGCAAAGCTCGCGTATGGCTGTAGCAGAAATACACTTCCGATGTGTTACAGCACCCTACTATAGGGGGCAGTTCGAGTGGTTCCTGGCCATGCCAGTCTTGTTGAAAATTTGACTCAATCTGGGAGCAGACGAGTTCTGCGGTGGGAATTGTACATCCAACGCAAGATTGTTACCACTCAAAGATCATCGCTTACCGACGCACCACGGATGTTTCAATACAGCATAGAACTATTCACTACCACAGTTCGCGCTCGCTGTTTCTGCAGGCTGTCGGTAGTATTCTAATAATTGCAAACCCTGACGCTTCGACGCCACAGCTTGATTTCGTTCGCCCTGTCGGTGGAGTGGGCTATAAAGTGGAGTCCGAAAAACGGAGAATAGGAAGATTCATAGTGTCGAAGAGTACGATAGCCTATCGCTTCGCCGGTTTTCTGCTCGACTGCGTCGAGCCAGTATAGCTTTCATTTTGCCGCTCAGCTCGAGAAAAGCTGCGACGACGCGTCGTAGAGAACGAGAGAGAGCGAGCTGGTCATCCGGTGGTCGCCGGGCGGTGAGTCTGCGCGAGCGAAGACAAAAACAGCGAGACGCACGGGCAAAAAAGGAGGCGCGCACACCGCCGCTGTTTGCCCCCGCGCGATGTCCAGTTGTCGAGAGCGCGCTATCTGGAAGGTCCAGGCGGCTCCGACTGCGTTGACACACGCGCACTCGCTGCCGCGCTCGTCACTGGGACCCGTTTTCCACTTGCTGTCCCTTTTTTTGTCTCTCGGCCGCCACGAGTGGGGCATTTCTGCTTCCGCCGATAGAAGCGCCCAATTCAGCTCTCCGGGCTGGTGATGAAGCGTCATTGTTTTATTGTTCAACAAATGCCGGCTGACGTCCTTGCCGGGTGTCGCTCACCAGTCGCGGACCGTTTTTCAATCTCGGAATGCGGCGCGCTGCCTGTCCAGGCGACGTCGATGATTGCGATTTCTTCTCGCCCGCCCAGGCAGCCAAGCAGATGGTGGCGGCCTTTGGCCGCCTCGGATACAAGCCGGGGCTGCTGTGCGCTGATAGGGCGGCCGTACGCGGACCGCGTCTCGCGCCCCGTTTGCCTCCTGGCGGACGCTGCTGTTCTCGATGATGGCCCGCGACTATGGGCCAGCAGTTGAAAGCTCTCTATGCGCGTGCCGCTTGTATCGGAAGAGGCACTGAACTGGACACCGCGTTGGGTGAACGTGATGCTGGACCCAACTGCTTAGTCTATAGTCGAAGCGCTCAAGGCGATGTTATACAGTGATTGTCTGAACAGAAATTTGTTTTCTGGTCTGCCCCTCTGTTCGAAACAGGACAACTTGTATGTCCTCATTGTACACGTTTTATGTTAGTTACCTGTTGGCAAGCCGTTCTTCTGATCCGGTTCTTAGTCGCACTCTGTGCGGGTACCATGTGCAAAAAAATAATAATAATAAAGAAATAGATAGTTTAACCTTATGCGTTGCCGGTAAAAGCGCTCAACGTGCACACCACGTGCTCGCAAACTTGCTGTTCTAATGCTACGGCACTGCGCAGCTACTTCCTCTCTCTCAATATCTTCCGGCAGTTATTCACCACGTTTAAATTGTCCCTTCGAACATGACGAAGCTTGCGCTTCTTGGCGATTCATTATTGTGTCATCACGAGCAACTTTACGTCATGCATCGACAGCACGAAAGCTTCTACAGCCTTTCCTACGAGCCTCGTGCTGTGCACAGTGACCAGGGAATGATTTTTGATTTTCGCCACCCCTAAGAGGAAACGAATAAACAAAGTTGCCAGGGGCTAATCACAGTTGTCAACTTCCCCCGCAAGAGGGAGAAAAGAAAAGGAAGAAAGCTGCTCGGCAGCGCTCTTCAGAAGCGAGTGCATGATGTCATGCGACTAGTCTGATCCACGGGCGCGGCTTAAATCAACGTCCTGCTTCTTATTCTTCATATTTCCCCCCCCGAAACGTCAGCACCGTGGGTTCAGTGCTTGCGCCTGCTGACTGTGCCGATCCCTAATCTTCATCCGCTCTGCTTATCCTACGGCGCGCTCGCTCGCACGCCAGTCGGGCGCATCCACCCGTCTTATTTACAAAGCCATTAATTTTATCACCCCTTCCCCCCTCCCCATTCTGTTTTCTTCTTGCCCGTCGGCACTGTGGTCGATGCCGTTTCGTGGTCGTCCTATTAGTTGTTGTTGCTGCGTTAGCTTCTTCAATATACTCGCGGCTATTAATGTTGCGGGCGGGACGCGGTCTCTGCGGCCTCCGGATGAGGCAGCTGCTCTTGCTGGTGCCGTCAGATGTCAGCGCCGGCGGCTTGCCTTCAATGCAAGTGGCGCCCAAATCAAAAGCCGTTTATCTCTGCAGAGCCAACGCGCCGAGACGAAGACAAAAATTTCCGGACGCGGTTCGCTCGCTCCTGCATCCTTTCGTTCGTGCTAATCTGCTTACTTATGCGGCGAGCACGGCGTTCTTGCACTGCAATCGCTGTAGAGCAAGAATGATGTTTGTGCGTGTGCACTTATGTATATCTCGCGGAAGCCACGCTGAACTTTGTCATTTTTCGCGGGTTACCGTGACTATTTCGGCTTCGCAGTGGCCACGAAACAAAACTAAAACGCCCTGTGTTTTTGACGCGTCTTATTTTATCGGGCGGTCTTCAGAGCTACTTTGCGAAAAGAGTGCAAACTTGGCGCCAGTTTCGCGCTTTGCGTGCGCTGTTTCGGCTTTCTTTTTATTATTATGTTCGCCTCTTTTGTTGACAGGAAATAAAGGAAATGCGAGCACCGATAAACTGTTCTCCGAGGTGTGCTGTGACCTTGTTGAGAAGAGAAAAAAAGAAATAAACAAGCTACGCGATTTTTCTAGCAAAAAAAAAAAAAGGATGGTACGCAGTATGCGTGCTGCCGGAGATCAATCGCCGAGGTCGTCCGCGGTTGGCTTGCAGCGAATAGGATTAATTAATAACTCCTGCGAGCTCCTGAGATGCACTCTGCATAAAGTGTGGAAGCGAGGGAAGGGGGGCTCGTCGTGATACCAGAGGGAAGTTAATTACATTTTGCTCAACCAGGTCCCGTTCCGGGTGTGTGTGCGTTTCGGCGCGAACAGCACCCCGTGCTTGGCTGGGCGAATTGAATTGGCCAGGTATGAAGAAGGAAAAAAGGAAAAGTATACGGCAACAAGCTGCCTGGTCTCTCAAAGACGGCTCGTGGAGAGCCGTGCAGGTTCGACGCGTCGAAAAGCCGCGCGCTGCTCGTCGTGCGTCATTACACGGAGATGTGGTTCTTGCTGCAGCGGCTGCGGGCGGAAGTGAGAGGGTTGACGAAAAATCGGGAGAGCGAGGACGAGGCCCAGCCACAGATACGTTAGGTTGCGCGCCAGAGGCGAGTTGCTCTACGAATGTTAGCGCCAAGACAAAGGCGCTTTCGCCTTTCCCCGTGCCCTCGATCGGGGGCTCGAATTTCATGGACACCTCCGCGGGCATGTTATTTACTTTGCCGTACGTGTTCGCGTCTAATGATGTTGCGAGCGACTACGATGTTTTCCGTTTTGTGCGTTTTCTTTCTTTCTTTCTTTCTTTCTGTTTTTTTTCGGTGGCGAGAGGATCCGTGTCTATGTCACCCCTTCCCTGTCCTTTCGCATCGGCCCTGCGCTTCGAGCTTGTCGACTTGTTTTGCTGTTTCCTCGGGGTCGCGCTTTCACTTGAACTTTTGTTTTCGTTCTTTTTTTTACTTCTGCACACGAAAAACAAAGCAGGCGTCGTGGAAAGTTGGGCGCAGGCGCGTCGACTCGTTTCCTTCGCTTATCGCGCGCACCGGGGACATATTTGCTCGGAAGCGAATAAGGTTATAGGCCGCGCTGTCGCTGTGGGGCGCGAGAATAATTCCGGTCGGGTTGGAGCGGGTTTGCGTTCTCCCGTGACCAGGCTTTGGCAAAGGCTGTTTTGTTGGGCTTTCATTGCCGACGCGGTTCACGTTGCGCACCGTCCGCATTTTCGCCCGATCGGGCTTTTTCTTTCCTTCCTTTTTTTTTTTTTTGCGTGCGCGTGCGTGCACTTTTCTTTCTTTTTTCTCCTCTCTCTGTCTCGGCATCCGCGCCCGGGTGCACCTCTTTTTGAGCGTCGCTTTTGCATGGAAGCTCCGATTGCGCGTTGTCCGTCGCCCAGAAGAGGAAATAACAGCGGAGGCCACGCGATTGACGTTTCATTAGCGGATTAATTAATCAGAATCAAGGCTCCATAAATTAACTCTCGACGCCCCTTGGTCGTGCCCCCTAGCGGGGCAGCTTGGACGTGTCTCTTCCGATTAATGCAGCCGTTGCGCTTTCGTTTGCGCGGCGCTGCTCGCGATCGTTGCTGTTCGCGCTCCGAACCGCCGGCAGTGTGTATCTCGGTCTCGTGCGGTACACCTCCTTGTTGATTGCCCGTGCGCGTTCTTCGTTTCTTCTTTTTTTTTTCTTTTTTGTGCTCGTAAAACAAAGAAGGCTGGAGGGGAAGGCGGGCGCGCAGACGTTCCCAGCACCGAGAGTTCGCGCCGTGTGCGCGCCGCGCAAAAAACTTTACTGTGGCCACGCGAGGTTACAGTTCCGGGCGCGGCTTATTTATCTGAGGCATCGAGCGCGACGCTCCTTTGTGTTTGGCGCCAAGCCCAGCGGTTTCTCGATAACTCTGACGGCGTCGGGTTCCGCCGCATGCGCCCGTGTGGGAGTGCGCTGGGCACGGCGCATCCGGTTGCAACCGCAAATGATGAACACGCGCGCGCTGTCATCCCTCTGGCAGAGTTTCGGCGGCGTCACCTCCCCTCCGACCCGCGTTGCTTTTCGGTGGCTCTGCGCGGCGCAGATCCGCTCGCTGGTTGGACCGGGCCCCGGAAATTGACAACTTTCCCTTTGGTCTCGTGTGAGGCGACGCTCGCACCTGTCTGCTGGCGAGCCAACCGCGTTGTCTCTCGCGGTGTGTATGCAAAGCGTCTCGAACGCCCCGACTTTCCCGAGTCGGGAGCCGAAGGCACGCGGAAAAACTTACGGTTCGCCATTCTGTCATCACGTCCTCTTCACGCGCTGCTCTGATAAATGCGGAACCGTCGAGAGATTGCGTTTGGCTGAACAACTTAGCAAATCAACGCTGTGAGGCGCCATTACCTTTTTCATTATACGTCAGTGCGGCGGCAGATGTTCCCGCCTAACGGCCAGACAAAGATTATCAGCAACACTGGGCTTTAGCTACTACACCGTGCCGACCGGCCCACTACAACATCTAGACAATACAAGGCCTGCTCGCTCCTCCGTGCCGTCAGCGCCGAGGGTCCATGGGATCCGCGGACCTTCCACCTGCATTTAATTTAAAAGCAGTCAGCCTTAACAAAATTATGTAGATAAAGAAAAAAAGAGAGATGCTGTATTCAATAAAAATCTGGACATGTTTGCCAGGGTGACGGCCTGGCATGCCTACGCGATGCTTATACGCAACGATGTAAAAAAAAAAAAAAGAGGGCACATACACCCACTGACACGCATACAAGAATGCTGTCGGACACATTGAATAATACCGTCAGCTGTGCGCTCTGGCAAAATCGAATGCTTGGAATCAGGAATAATGATATGGATAAGAAAATCCTGAAAGCACTGCACGTCAGACGTCGCAAAATAAGGGCGATTTATTTATTTAAAACGTTTACACCTTTTTTTAGCGTGTGCGTCGGTTTCGACGTCGGGAGTGCGTAAAGATTTCTAGCAATTTCGCTTTAAAACTGTGGCATGCTTTCGCGTGTTCCGTTCCTCCACCGACGACTTCATTTTTTTCCACCTTAATCACATTTAATGCCACTAAATCCGATCGACGGCGAGCCCGCGGTGACTGTCCTATAATCGTCCTTGTACGCTTGGTCTTACCAGAGTACTTGCCGGTATTAAAAGGCTCTGCATGGTCTTACATTTCGCCCTACTTTTCGGTCATGCCAACCGCAAGCTTCCCCCCCCCTCTCTCTCTCTCTCTCTCATGATGGAGGATTGGTCGATCACAGAAGAATCTGCCAGCATGCGAAAGATGGGTGGTAGTTTAGGGAAGATGCGGGATGATAACATTTTGACTGGTGTTCGAAGCAACCCACGCCTCCAACTTCATGCGCTGGCTGCGCTAACGATGTCAATGCCCCCGTCTTTTATCGTCTGTGATAACGACACTGCACGCAAGTCGAGACATTACTTACGACGGGGCGGCTTTCCCGAAGGGTTTTTCGCTGACGGCAAAACTTCTTTTTCGTCGTCAGGCGGGTGCACTTTTTTTTTTCCCCCCTTTGCGCGCTCTGACCAGAGGTGTGCGCGTAGTGCATGGTGCACGTCCGATCGCGGTACGGTGACGCACATGAAATGCGCGTTTGTCAGTCTTTCGACGCCTATTGAAGCGGACGCTGACATTGTGTGAAAATTATGCAAATTCTCGGGTTTTTAATTATTTACTGGGCGTGCGCAGGCGCTAGGCGGCGTACTTACGACGACGGTTTGCGCAGGCATCGGCCTTCCCGTTAGAAGGAACCGAATTTTCGCGTTCCCCGATGGCCATCACGTAAAAGTAGATAGAGAAGGGCTGGCATGCACAGTGCCATCAAAAGTAAAGCGTGGCCTGCCCTCTGCGCTTTGGAAAAGCGGATCGACCGATCGCTCCCACAGCGTCCTCGGACTCGCCCGATAACTCGCCCCGCGCGGAAGAAAGCCCGAGAGAAAGGCAGCCCCGACAGCTGCGGTGTCAGGCCGCCACGAACACGCCGAAAAAGAAATGGACGCGACGAGATATCCCGTGGCTTCGGTGTACACTCGCAGAAGCCGGGCTTCTGCGCGTGGTGGCTTTTGAGCGTTGCGTTTGGGATGCGGCCGACAAATGCCGCGACGCCGCAGGCAGAACGCATTAGTCAGATTAGGCGCGGTGCTTTATGCAAATCGGCCTCTGGTCTCACTCGCCGTGCGCGCTGGCAAGAAAAGTGGTGGCCGCCGTTCTTAATGGATAAGCGTCGTCTTTCCCGCATGGCGTGGTCACGTGCGTGAGCGATCCGGCGTCGGCATAATCGCCCAAGTCCCGGATACAAGACGCTCCTATATGTGGCAACGAAGCCGTAGGCGAAAGTTTCTTTTGTTATCTCTGTCTCTTTATTCTTCTCTCAAGTCAAACACTGCCATACCGGAGAGCTATAGCGGGCAGCGACTCCATATCTCGCATCTCACGAACACGAAAAGGGTTGCAACCAGAGCTCGGGGTGTATGGTATGGTCACTGCGTTTGGGATATTCATTGCGCAAAGCAGCCCGCGCACTCCACAAGACAAGCGCGGGCGTGTGGACTGCTGATCATTTAGATCGGCACCACGCATCTACTCCGCCTGCGTGCTTCTCGTGCTGCGTGGGCAACAGGGGGGGGGGGGGGGGTGCAGGTGCTCATCGGACAGAGATCGCGCACGGTAATCATTCGGGACCCTCGTGCGGCCTTGTCTTGGGACAGCGCTCAAAATTGATCACTGGCCTGTACCTATAGTACGCTCGTATTTCTCTTATGTACAGAAAGAAAGCGATTACTGCCCTTTATCGGCGTTTCGATTTTATGTGCTTTAACCAGTCATTTGCATACGAAATATCAAATATTAAGCTTGCCTTTAGGCTTGTAGTATTGACTAAAACCTGCATCGCGTACGTAAAGAAGATATCGTTGTTTTCAGAACGGTTAACGTTACAGCGATAATAATAGAAAACATAAATGTGCGGAAAGTACTCCCCGCAACTGTGTATTCATAATAGGATCGAGACTGGTATGAACGCTAAAAGCAAGTAAGATTCACTTAGTGCTCTCGATTTTAGGCGCGGACGGACTACATGCTGAGGCCTGTCTGATATATTCAGATTCCCATAAAGAAGCTTCTCTGCATGCGTAGCAAATGATGAGATTACTGGGTTTAGTTTTCGCATTTCTGCATCAAATGTGGCCATTTGTTTGTCCGCACAGACGCTTGCTCTGCCATACGCGTATCTAACGCATGTGCCGTAAGCATTTCTATGCCTACCCAACGATGATGATGATGTTTGGTGTTTAATGGCGCAAGGGCCAGGTGTGGCCAAAGAGCGCCATGCACCTACCCAACGAGGAAACCCGTCAGTCAGGTAAGACGGTCACTTTCATGATAGGGCCCGCAGCAGCGAGCGAATTGACCTTCGTGCTGCCTCTTGCGGCACACGAAACAATCGGCACTCGGAACACTCTGTCCTCATCGCAGATCGCTCTCAAGATAGGGCCCGCGTGGCTCGCCACACGCAGCCGCCGCCGGTGTGCGGTTGACCACGGTTGATAACGGTTCGACGCGGATTGATGAGGCGCTCAAGAACGATAATGGCTTATAATGATCGGAACATCATCAGCGTACATGGCGCCGCCGCCTGCAGTAGTTTGCTTGCGTCATCAATTCACCTTGCGCCGCCGTCTGCAGCAATTCGTGTCGCCGCAGTGCTGTCGTTTATATACTGGCCAGATCAAGTTTCGTAACATTGATAATGACACCGAGCTGCGTGGAGATGAGCAAGTGGCACAATGCTTACGCATACTTACAAGACAACTCCCAGAGGAGTTTCTGCGTGAATTATTTTTTTTTTCATCTCTCATCGTGTATCAAGTCTAGAGTAGTATGTCAGACCTATAGCTAACCTAAGGTAATGTTGAAATAGAGGCCGCTACCATCCGTCGTGCTAGCAACACCACACTACAGATTTCGTTATATTAGCCGCCAGCTACTCAGTTTTACGACGTCCTGTGTCTAGCGACTGCAATGTGACACACGATCCTCTTGTAATGCTTTATTTCCGTCTCCCGTTTGTAGCAGATTATCAAAGTATCAAAGCGCAAAAGTTCACTTGCGAGGTAAAATTACTTCTGCGTAGTGGGATATCCACATCATAAAAAGGCTGCTCAGAAACCGCTAAGGATGGTCGCGTAACCGCTAAGCAGCAGTCATGCAATTATACGCCTAAGATAAATTGTATTCTGGTCATATATGAGAGCTTAAGATTTTCTTTCCTTCTGCTGTGTGATCACACACCACCTCGTTCATGTGTCGTGATATCACAGATTGCGGAATGATCAGCACATTGCTACAAGGAATCGCTAATGCGCTGCGTTCAGCTGCCGCAGCGACCACTTCAGTTGTTTAAAACGCGTCAAATGTGTTACAGCGAAGCTGTATATGGCTAGGGTTCCGCGCATATTTGTTCTCTGTGAGCAAAACCATCATCATCAATGGCTCAAACCCCCGTAAGCAATCCTGCTCCCGTAAGCAAACGATAGACAGTTTTAGCAGAGCGCTTGCTTGCGCTCCGCTCCGCACACGTTTCACGCGCACCGGTGGCTGCATAGAATGCATTGATTTCGCTTATCTAACAAGCGCGTCTCCCAGAGACGTCACTGACGTGCTCTAAGCTTGGCGGTAAAACGATTACGAAAGCAACTACACGCTCCCTGACGCACCGCTAAATCAGGTTCCTAGCGGAACGTGGTCAGCGTCCCACGTTCCGCTGCCGCTATGTGTGCTGTGCGCACGCGCGTCAGAGTTCCCGGTAGCGTTTTGCTGAGCGGCTGCGTGCCAATTGTTGTGATAGGCCGGTCTGAGCGGAGCGGACCGTAAACGCTCTGCTAAAACTCTCTAATAAATGCAATGGCTCATAGCCCCGTAAGGCAGAGGCTACAAGCACTCGGCAAATTGAAGCGAACGGCGCTTAAATTCTTTCTAATCACGCATACAACATACACAACAGCATGTAGAAAACTGTCATCGTACCCTGGCTCATACCCCCGTAAGCAAGTAAAAAAATGTAATGACTCATAGTACCGTAAGGTTCATGGCTACTCACTTTGCTTGAATTAGCTGCGATGACACTACCCCTGTTGTAGTTGTCGGTGATTTCAATGTGGATGTGTAGGTACCGAAAAGAGAGCGGTTTACGCGTTCCGTGTTGCACACATATCCCTTGGGATGCCACACCGATCCGGCCCAACCCACCACCCAGCGGCCTACGTGCATCGATTTGACATCATCAAAGAATGTGATTGCAGTTGTGAGTGAAATAATGAGCACAGATCAAGACAATAAAAGAGTGTGCGTACTTTTCGTCACGATGACCACCCATGTAGACAATAAATGTGTTCGTTCCTTTCTTCAAAATTATGTGTCACCTCTGTGTCCTGTGTCGCTTCGCTGGCCAACCACCTTCACAAAGTCGTATGGCTCATGACTTTTTCAAGAGAAGCTTGTATTGCCTCACCCGTGTCGGCGTCGGTGTTGCCGCACGAAAATAAAAACTACTTGTCGGGTTGCGAGACCACCATCTCTAACCGATTCAGCCACTGTCGTTCCATGATACGCGCCGTTAAAGCGGGGTTTTATATGCACGAATGCAAGGCGCGAGCCAATCACGGGCGTCCTCTCCCTCCGGGGAGGGAAAAGGTGCGACAGCATGTTCGCTCGCCTCACCGCCTGCCGTTTCCCGCCAGTTCAGGCCCGGCGGTCAGATGCGAAAGGTCGCGTTTGGTTCGTTCTGCCGAAGAACAGGCTGTGTTGAAGGAACGGCAGCGGGGAGCTGGCCGCGCGTTCGGCCGAAGAACAGGCGGCGTTTGATGAACGTCGCCGGGAACTCACTCGAGGAAGGGCTCGTCGTCGACGTGCCGACCTCGCCGTGAGGAAGCGCGAAGAGGCGTTACGACAACGAAGAGCCGCGCATCCCGAGCTTCGTTTGCACCCCTCTTCACAGTAGTGGAACGGCAGTCAAATTTTTTTGTAAAGTGCTTAAATATCGATCATCATCATCATCAGCCTGGTTAAGCCCACTGTAGGGCAAAGGCCTCTGCCATACTTTTCCGACTACCCCGGTCATGTACGAATTGTGGCCATATCGTCCCTGCAAACTTCTTAATCTCATCCGCCCACCTAACTTTCTGCCGCCCCCTGCTACGCTTCCCCCCTTGGAATCCAGTCCGTAACCCTTAATGACCATCGGTTATCTTCCCTCCTCATTACATTTCCTGCTCATGCCCATTTCTTTTTCTTGATTTGAACTAAGATGACATTAACTCGCGTTTGTTCCCTCACCCAATCTGCTCTTTTCTTATCCCTTAACGTTACACCCATCATTCTTCTTTCCATAGCTCGTTGCGTGGTCCTCAATTTAAGTAGAACCCTTTTCGTAAGCCTCCAGGTTTCTGCCCCGTACGTGAGTACTCGTAAGACAAAGCTCATACACTTTTCTCTTAAGGGTTAATGGCAACCTGCTGTTCATGATCTGAGAATGCCTGCCAAACGCACCCCAGCCCATTCTTATTCTTCTGATTATTTCAGTTTCATGATCCGGATCCGCGGTCACTACCTGCCCTAAGTAGATGTATTCTCTTACCACTTCCAGTGCCTGGCTACCTATTGTAAATTGCTGTTCTCTTCCGAGACTGTTAAACATTACTTTAGTTTTCTGCAGATTAATTTTTAGACCTACCCTTCTGCTTTGCCTCTCCAGGTCAGTGAGCAATACGGCAATAATATTTAAATGATCGTGACGAACGTAGGGCGCGACAATCGCACATCGCGCGCTCGATACATGCAGTCACTAATCTTATTGTAGCGCGAAGGCTGTAGCGCAGTCAAATGCGCTTCTACATGGTAAAAAAATCATACTCACATTTACCCATGTCCTCACGGATTCGCGTGCTGCAATTCGGGCTTATGAAAGCGGCAACGTATCGAAAGAGGTAGCGCATATACTACTAGCAAGCTCAAAAGAGTGCAAACGATGCCTCTCCTGGTTCCCCGCTCACATGGGGAAAGACATTCACCCGCAAAAACCCAACCTCAATGAAACGGCCCACGACCGTGCGCGAGAACTTGCCCGCCGCGACGGTCCCACGGCCTCCGAGGGGCTGGACATTCAGTTTAATGACCCGCTACTCACTTACCAAGAAATCACCTCACACTATCGAAAAGGCAGAATGAAATACCCGATCCCGCACGCCAAACTCGAGCGCGCGCAGGCGGCCGCGTTTCGAATGCTGCAAACGGACTCGTATCCGTCACGAGGCCTATTAAGCCACTACAATTCAGAAATCCCGGCAAATTGCACAGACTGCCCAGAACTCTATTGCTCACTCTCGCACATGCTTTGGCAATGTACCGCGTTACCAGAGGGCCCTCTCTCCAGTGAGCCCGAATGGGAAGAAGCCCTCAAAAGCCCGGACCTCACACTCCAACTCAAGGCCGTCCAGAGGGCCCAAGAACTGGCGGAGCGTCACCACGTTCCCGTCCCGACTTGGGCGTCGCCTACCGTTTCGGCCCAAGGAGCTCCCCGCGTGCGATCTCCAACGGCTTATACCCCCTCAGGACCTCAATAAAGTTCTTGACTGACTGACCATTATTTACGACTGCGATAAACCACGGAATAAACCGACTTTGAAGGATGTGTGTGCCGTACGCGCACATGCATAAACAAGTAGCGGCTAGCAGATGACGCGACGCGCAGTCCGCACTATCCTCGTTCAGCTGCAGTGTCCGCCAGGCAGCGGCTCCGCTCAACAAAAAAGGGCGTCACGTTGTCTATTCAGGCACATAAAAAAATTAAATTATGGGCTCTTATGTGCCAAAACCACTTTCTGATTATGAGGCACGCTGTAGTGGAGGGCTCCGGAAAGTTCGACCACCCGGGGTTCTTTAACGTGCACCTGAATCTAAGTACACGGGCGTTTTCGCATTTCGTCCCCATCGAAATGCTGCCGCCGTGGCCGGAATTTGATGCCACGACCTCAGCAGCCCAACAGCATATATCCACTGAGCAACCGCGGCGGGTATTCAGGCCCGCCGTGGTACCGTGCCCCAAGTTGGCGTGAAATAGGTGAGATACGAACGGATATACGGAAAAGTTCGGAAAGTTCCCAAAGAACGCTAATCGCATTAAAACGACGAAAGGGGCCTTTTTCCTACTGAACATGTAAATATTTGTTCAGTGGACATCTGTAACTTATATGTAACGTCTCATAAGAAGTCACAAGAAGCCATCAAGGTATGACTGGTATGACTAGTAGTGTGACAAGATATGACTAATAAATAATCGGGCCCTCGGTTTCCTTTCACGTGCAACATCTGTAACATATGCAACATCTGTAACATTTGTTGAATCGGCAACTGTAACGTTCAGGATTAAGATTTGTGACGATTTTCTTTTCGGCCCTAATGCAAACCGGATTCTAATGCTCGCCCTATATAGCCTGTGCGGTTATGTAAATGAAGTACGGTTTTCTTGATCCAGGAAACCCTAACAGAACGTTTTAGCATAGCCGGTATCGCCCTATCGTTACACTTACCGCTGAGCTGCTAACGGCTCAATCATGTGGGTCACGGATGCCTTATCGTTGTCCTTTTCGTAGCTTCCACAGCACTGCTGGAGATAAATTGGATATAAACGAATCGCACTAGCGCAGAGCTTATCACTGCTAACTGTGCGTCACGGCGGCTGCGATGCGTTAATACTTAGCCGCTATACACAGACGGCACCTGCTGCCAGAAAGCTTAAGATATTCCAAGAAAAGTTACTATAGAATTCATATATATAGGCACGTTAGAGCTGTGCATGGCGGGAAAATCTTTTTCGACATCTCCATAGGGAGCGCTCTATAGTTTTTGAGACTATGATGTTGCGTTTGAAGATGAAATGCGACAGGTAAAAATTTCACGATGTAGAGGATATTTGCCGCTGCTGTATATGCTAACTAGAGGGAAGCATTGAGCATATTTTAACACAATGAAATTGCACCGATGTTCAGAATGCACTGGGAATTGCAAACGGTCAAGGGCCAGGTTCATAGTATAAAACCCACCAAAAAGTACTTCTGCCGGCCAGCAGGCTCGCGCAGTCGTATACCAGCGTTTTGTCATGTCACATTTGTTCCTCAAACTGTGGAGCTATATTTTTGTCAAATGCGCTAAAAATTCGATGAAACGTATGCCGATGAATTGGCGCTCGATGAAATGTCCGAACCGCAGCTAACGAACGTTCCCTACGCATGACCTTCCTTTGTTGACTATCAATATATAGGTGGCGTCCAAAAGCCGACGCCCATAGGCGCTGACTACCGCGGGGAGAGGGGGCTCTGGGGCCCGAGCCCCCTCCGAAGTTTTCAGGAGGGGGGGGGGCAGAGGGCAAGAAGAGGAAGGCCGCATATATATATATATATATATATATATATATCGGTCACGGAAGTGTGGTGGTAGACCAAACGCATCGACTATCATCAGCAATTATGAAAACCTGAGACGAACCTGCAGCTTCAAGAAACAGCGGCGGAGGACTACATCTTTGAGTCCTAGCCTACGCACGGATGTTCTAGCATTTATGGTCTTAAACCCTCATGGTAGCGTGCAAGACGTGGCCGCCCAGGTACCAATTTCCAAGTCGTCAGTTCGGAGGATTCTAAATGACTCGGCCTTTCACCCGGCCACCTCAACCTGCACCAATGCTTGGAAGACAGGGACCTGCAGAATCGTCTAGATTTCACGAACTGGGTCCTTACAAAAGCCGATCAATCACCGGACTTTCTCGGCAACATCATGTGGACAGATGAAGCCAATTTTTGCAGAAACGCCCGGGTAAATTTGCATAATGCACACTATTGGAGTGACTCCAATACACACTGGGTAAGGAGGAGGAGGAGGAGGAGATTTTAATGAAGAAAAAGGAGGAGTGGTCGGCTTAGAGAGCGTGTCTCTAGCCTGCTACTCCTTACTGGGCAAAGAGGAAGTGGGAGATACAGGGAAAGGGAGGTGACTGGTGGTTATGTTATGGTATGCACTCTATACACGTTGTCCAATATGCGGATGCGCGCTGTAGACACAATACACGCGAGAGTAATCTTGTCCACACAAAAAGTTATCGCTCAAACACATTTCGCACTGTCGTCACGTCACACAGGTTCTAGAGGCGATCGTCTAAACCAGTCTCCCGTAGAAAGTTCAAAAGTGACTTTATGGCACGTTGGGCATGGTCAACTCTTCTCCACGCGCCTAAAATATTTTCTTCTGAAAAGCGGCGGGAGTCCAAGCAGTCAACGCTTGACTTAAGTGTTCTTCGCTCGGTTGCATATAGAGGGCACACGCAAAGTACGTGAGCTATTGTCTCGGGAGTGCGACAGACGCTACAGTCAGCTTCTCGTGCTTGTCCAATCTTGTGAAGGTATCGATGAGTGTACGCCACACCGAGCCGTAATCGATGGATGAGCGTCTCCTGGCCTCTCCGCAACCGAAGTGGAAGCCGGAATGTCAAACCAGCCTCAAGTCTATGGAGGCGCTCTTGCTGGTGTTCGAGGTTGTCCAATTGTCGCGCCATAGAGGTTTTGATGGATTTATGTAGCAAGGCATTGATGTCATACCGGGAAAAATGAATTTTTGTAATGTTCCCGTCAGTGTGCGCCTTTTTTGCTTCCGCGTCAGCATGCTCATTTCCAGCTATTCCACAATGGCTAGGAATCCACTGCAGCACGATGGTATGCCCGGATTGAGACGCCTCAGCGAACAGAGAGATGATATCATAAACCAGAGGACTATATGCGGTTCTGTGATTCATACAATTGCTGATGAGTTGCAGTGTTGGTTTTGAGTCACAGAAAACTGTCCATTTCTCGAGGCTTTGTTGCAGTATGCAGCGGATTGCTTCTCGAACTCCGGACAACTCAGCTGCTGTAGACGACGTTCTGTGTCCTATCTTGAACCGTTGTGCGATCCCCATTCCAGGCACCGTGTAAGCTGCCACGGAAGTAGTCTATGTCACATAATCATCTGAAAAAACACGTTCGGTATATCCCTACATGTAAGCAATGTAGGATAGCGCGAAATGCTTGAGCCCAGCAGGCGGCATTTTCGACTTCTTCGTTATTCCGGGGATTGAGAGTCTCACCGTTGCCTTTGCCATCGTCCAGAGTGAAACTTCTGGTATGTCATACGGTTCTAAATCCGACGGCAATAAGTCTTGCTGCGACATCACGGCTTCTGAGTAGGCGGCGACTGGCCGTATGCTTGAGCCGTTCGTTAGTGGATGATTCCTGTGTCCTGTCAGTAGCCTTAGATGCACCCGCAATGGCTCATGTTGCAGATAAACTCGAGTTGGGCACGCGCGTGCCTCTGCAATAGTGCCCCAAGTAGAAGCACATCGTGGTAGTCCTAGGCAAATTCTCAGTGCGCGAGCCTGAGCACTTTCAATTGAGTGTGCGTACAGCAGTTGTACTAACCCGAGAAAGTACAGGCGCGCTGTAGCGGCGGTAGCGAACAGAAAGTGTCTGGTAGAGCTGCAGAAAAGATGATTTGGATGGCCCCCACGATTTTCCAGACATATGTCGAATGATTTGAGTAAAGCTGTCCAGCTTTTTTCTTAATGCAGAGATGTGCTTCGACCAAGATAAGACACGGTCGATGATGACCGCGGGAAATTGTAGTGGGTTACCGAAGGTGTTATCTTCCCATCAATCAAAACGGGGTAGCAGGCCATTGACCTCCGTGTAAATGCCATGGTTACACTTTTTGCTGGTGAGAGCTGCAGTACGCGACTGTTTAGATATGTCGACGTTATTGACACCGCACGCTGCAGCTTCGTTTGCACTTGCAAGCGCGTTAAGCTCGTGGTCCATACGCAGATGTCATCTGCGTATACAGAGACCGAGACTGTGCCTGCGAGTTCTTTGACGAGTCCCCCAACGAGAACGACATTAAATAAAGTTGGGCTCAGTACACCTCCTTGAGGCACCCCACGATAGACGAGATGGTTCCTTGTTTCGCCGTCTTCAGTGGTCATGAATATCGTTCTCTCTTGAAGAAAGTTGGCTATCCACTGATGCATACCGCCACCGATGCCATATTCTTCAAGGGCATTAAAAATTGCATGATGTAGAACATTGTCAAAAGCGCCCTTGATATCAAGAAAGGCAGCAGCTGTCAATCGACGGCGATGGTTCTGATGTTCAACGGTCGTTACTAGGTCAATAACGCGGTCGATTGATGACCTACGCTTTCGGAAACCTGTCATCGTTTCTGAATATATATTGCGCTTCTCCAAAAACCATTCCAGGCGAGTCAACACCATGAGTTCCATGGTTTTTCCTATGCAACTGGCAAGCGCTACAGGTCTGTAGGAAAGCATAGCGTGGGGTGTCTTGCCTGGTTCCAATAATACCACGATCTTGCTTGTCTTCCATTGTGTAGGCACAGTTCCCGAGGACCAAGAGAGATTGTATAAAGCCTGAAGCTCTTCAGGCGCTCGAGGGCCTAGATGGCGCAAGGTAGAATAGGTAATACCATTGGGCCCAGGCGCAGATGAGTGCCTTGAGGAAGAAATCGCTGCACGTAGCTCTTGCAGCGTGAATGGGAGGTAGAGACGATCGTCCATTGTTGGAGGGGCGCACCTGAGTATGCATATCTGCCACACAACGATAATCGTCAAGTACCTTGCTTGCGTTTCCTTTCTTGAAAACGCCGCGCCCGCTACTGTCCTGTCGAGAATGCTCTGTCATGCTGATAACGCGCATGCCGTCCGTTACTGGAAAGTACCGGGCTCGCAGCGTTAAAGAAAGGAAATGCGGACAAGACGATGACGTTTATCGTTGTGAGGCAAGATACGACTCAAAGGGTGTAAATTTTTCTTAAAGGGACACTAAAGCGAAACAATAAATCAGTTTAGACTAATGAAGGACTGTTTGAGAACCCTGCAGGGAGTCATTTTAAAAAAAAATTGTTTGATTATTAGATGAGAAAATGAAGGTCCAAGTATCAGTATTTGAATTTCGCGCCGAAACCCCAGTGCCGGTACGTCAGCGTGACGTCAGGGATTCCAAAGTATGTTTTCGCATTTGAGCCGCGTTGGCTGAGTAAAGGTTCCCGAAACTTGCCATGTTTAATATTTGGTTCCTTTAGAACACAATGTAGTCAATCTGTACCGCTATGTATATTTAGTAGGCCTTGAAGATGCCATCAAAATCCAAGACGTCACAGCCACTAGGTGCGGGAACTTAAAGGGACACTAAAGCGAAACAATAAATCAGTTTAGACTAATGAAGCATTGTTTCAGAACCCTGCAGACAGTCATTTCAAAAAGATAGTTTGATTATTAGATGAGAAAATGAAGGTCCAAGTATCGGTATTTGAATTTCGCGCCGAAACCCCAGCGCCGGAACGTCAGCGTGACGTCAGGGATTCTAAAGTATGTTCTCGCATTTGGGCTGCGTTGGCTGAGTAAAGGTTCCCGAAACTTGCCATGTTTAATATTCTGTTCCTTTAGAACACAATGTAGTCAATCTGCACCACTATATATAATTAGTAGGCCCTAGAAGATGTCATAAAAATCCATGACGTCACAGCCACCAGCTGCGGGAACTTTAGTAGGCGTCGCCACCCGTATTTCGTTCTTGCGCTTTTTCTGGCTTACCAAACGTCTTATCGTTGTAAGAGAGGTGTGTTTGGTGTTGTAGAAAGGTAATTTACTGATGCAGAAGAAATCATTTTTCACTTTAGTGTCCCTTTAAGTAGGCGTCGCCACCCGTATTTCGTTCTTGCGCTTTTTCTGGCTTCCCAAACGTCTTGTCGTTGTAAGAGTGGTGTTTTTGGTGTTGTACAAAGGTAATTAACTGACTCAGAAGAAATTATTTTTCGCTTTAGTGTCCCTTTAAGAGTGTACTTTGAGCTTTGAGGTCTTGTAGATACATAAGGCCGTCACTACACTAAACAATTCTACGTGTATATGGAATGTAGTGAGAAACTGTATGGTATATGGGGTTCGGAAAGCTGGTCGTACCCCTCCCCCAGAAGTATGAAAACTTTCCGCCACCCTAAATCGCGTCCGACGCTTTCAACCGGCAAAAGCATTTAAGAGGAAGCTTTAGCTCGGGTGCTCCTATCTAAATACATGCAAAAGCAGAATTCGTTTTTCTCGGCAACCACTGCACCAAATTTGACGAGGTTTGTTGCATTTAAAAGAAAAACTTAAAATCTAGTGACCGTTGGTTTCGGATTTTTGATTTAGGTCGTCAATTTTTTATTAAAAATTGGCAAAAATCGAAAATTTTCAAAAAACGAAACTATCAAGTTTACAACTCTGTAACTGAGCAACTAAAATTGATAATACAATTCCGTGAACTGCATATAATAGTACATCTAAAGCGGACAAAATTGATAGGTTACACATGAATGTCAAGAAATATAGTAAAATGGAAATATAGGTTGTGCAGAACCCTTGTAAACAACGTAAGAAATTCACGTAAGATATAAAATGACGTATGGAATTTGTCCGCTTTCAATGATCTGATGGATCTCGTTTACAGAACCGCGATATCTGCTCTTGATGCAGAGTTATGAATTTGTAAACTTCGTGCTTCTATTAATTTCAACCTTTCGAATTTTTGAAAATCTTTTTAACAAAATTCAGGATCTAAATAGAAATTCCGCGACCAACAGTCACTAGAATTTCACTTTCCCTCTCAAATGCAACAAATTTCATTAAAATCGGTCCAGGGGTTATCTCATAAAAACGTTTTTGCGTTTTACATGTATTTGAATAGGCCGCTTCGGAGTTGGGCCCGAGCTAAAGCCTCCTCTTAAGACCCGCATTTTAAATACAGAGGGCGGCACCCTATTAGCTGTGGATTTGGACACCACCTATGCCTTATTGAAACCTTATTTAGTCCCGCCGATTTCGAAACAAGGCGAGTAGTGCCAAGCGCGGCCAAGTCAGATATGCGGTTGGCGACAAGTGACGAAACCGAAACTGCTACAAACATGGTAACATGGCTACTTGAAGACTTCATTCTACAAAGATTTGTTAGCTTCGTCGCGGGATGTTTGTATGCATAACGGTGGTATGTAATGTCGCTCAGTTTATAGTTACAACTGCCGTGACCAGCATTCTTCAAATGTACCCTTGGACATTCAGAAGTGTATTTCCTTTTCTTCGGGAAATATTTAAGGTATGGCCATAATCTGTCTTTGACAAGTGAATTCGCGGCCTTTCTTGCCGATAGTGCGTTTTTACTTCACACACTATGAGCTACACTATGACATCGTCGCTGTACACATCCGACCGAAGCGTTGCACTGATTTGCCCCGCTCTGTATTTTGAAACCCACGGCTGAGTTTCAGAGCACAGCTGGCTCTCTCTGATATGACTGCGCCTCATAAAAGCTCTCAGAAACTTTGCAACGTTACAAGTGGGCAACGAACAATTTCGCGGTGTCACCTTCGCGATGAGATGGTAATAATACATTCGCATCTTTTCAACAACTTTTATCTACCTGTAACTTGTGCCACACACCTTATTTTTAAGCTTCGACCCGAAAAAGCTTGCACGGTTTACCGCACCACATGCTAAGCTTTATACCTTTATTATCACTGCCTCTGAACTTGTTTCCTATCTTTTAGATTAACAACTCGATTATCAGTACCGCCTGCCGAGATATATCAGTATGCGCTGTCAAAAGATAACAGATAGCTCGCTGATAACTGTGCTTTCAAGGGGAAATTGTGTGCAAAAAGATTAGCCGTGCAAGTCAGAGAGCAGAGTCGTGTGGTACCCATGCCCAGGAAGCTTGCCCAGCTCTTTAGCTTGCATGGAAGCTATATGTTTAGATTAATGTGTCATATTCATCACAGGTGTCAATGTTATTTTTATTGCTGTATGTGTTCTACTGTAGACGTGGGCACCAAAGTGCAGAGGGTGAAGGCATACCAGCCTCTCAGGTGTGGTACCATCATTCACTCCATAGGAAAAGCGGAGGAGGAGCTTGAGGAGTTGGCCGAGTCCCTGCAGCTGCCTTCAGAGGTGCTTGCCCTGCGTGAAGGCAGCGAGCCATCTCCCGAGCTGAGCATATACGCCCGGGTCATGCTGCGTGGAGGCACACTCTTTGGGCCTTACGCTGCCCACCTGGTCAAGGACCCTGGCCAGTCTGTCAGTGCTGCTCACATCACCGTGAGTAGCTGCACATGCTTAGTTACACTGAGGTTTAGGAGCCATTTGGTTCAATCAACCTCCTTTGCTCACTATTGGGGTTTCTGACAAACCTATGGTTTATATAATTTTGCCATCTCACAGTGTGTATGCTAAGCGTTACCTGACATACATATGCACAATGCCATTTACCACCTTTAAATGTGATACAGCTGAATGCACGAGCCAGTCTAGAATAACATGCAGGTTTGGGCAAGTTGGTGGTTGTAGACCTTTTATTGTAACCTAGCACACGAAAAGAGACAAAGAACATGGAATAAAGAAATTACGTATGTTGTTTCATTTTCTTTCGAGCCCTTTTTTCTCATTTGTAGTTAAATGAAGAAATAGATGATGTCATGCTTACACTGCTGTAGGGCTGTCAACATATGCTTACTTGAACTGGGAAGGAAAAAAAGGGCATTTAAATGCTCTTGCACACAATGGGGCTTAATAAGACATTTTTCTTGAGGGAGGGAGGTGAAATGTACTGTGGTGTGACTATCAACTGAACTGCAGGACCAGGGATGTCAATGCAGTTTGCAAACCCTCTCCCTTCACAATATCCAGAAAGTTGCTTACCGTAATGCTTGGCTACTGGTGCGCCAAGTGAAAGAAAATGCAACACTAAGGCTGCAGATCTAATGCAAATATACAGGTGGAGACAAAATAATAATGGATCTGCAAGCCTGTGCCAAATTGCATTTTTGCACCCTATGACAAAGCAAACGCCTGGTGTCGAGTCCTGGCATTGTGCATGCACATCCTTTCAAGCCTATGTACCTGCCTATGTACCCACTTCTAGCCCACTTGCTGTCAGAGTTGTGATGATTGAAGGAGATTACGCTAGGAGAGTGGTGTCTATATCTGCCGGTGAAGAGTGTGGTGCATTGTCACACGTCACAGTGGCCGAAACAGACACCGCTTTCCTAGCGTAATCTTCTACAATCATCACGATTCAGACAGCAGGCTGGCAAGAAGTGGACGTATTGGCAGGTAGATGAGCTTGAAAGGGCACAAGAATACAGTTTGGCATGCGATATCGTATCCCATATTATTTTGTCCCTGCCTGTACACAAGACTGCACAGAACTTAGTCATATTTGCAATTAAATATATGATTGCTGTAGAGACTATGTTTTCAAAATTGAGGATGCTCATAGATTGCTCGTATTTCGTAATGTTTGATGAATGGCTAATAAGTGCATCACTTCTGCACACACATGTGTGTGTTATTGTCAGATGTACATATAGCATTATTAGTTAAATGCCAAATGTCCTTACTGAGGAGATTTTATAATTTGAGTTTGTTTTGCAAACTTTTCCATTTGTGTAAGTTTATTGTATTTTCTCATATGCATTTATTTATTTATTTTCATTCACTTATTAATGCATTCAATCATTGTTTCGGTAAAAAAAGTTGCACATATAAGGCATCAGGAAGGCTGTATTGAAAATCTGTAGAATAGCTTTTGTTATTTGGGAGGATGAATGGTTTTGGCTGTCTGGCATGCAGATACAGAGCAAAGAGGGCAGTGCCACCTACCTGAAACTGAAGGAGGCAGCTGGTAGCTGGCTGAAGACACTGCGGCTTGTCCAGGAGAAAGAAAGTGCTAATGCAAGCCTGTCTCTTGAAGGTCAGTCATTTTTGGCATCTTGTTCTTTATTTATTTTTTTGTTCTTAAACAGACTACGCACCGGAAGTAGCAGGTGGATGAGTTTGAGCACTAAGTTTTGAAGCACTGAAATTTTACCTTCTATTAAATGTTAGCCTATTTACATTAATTAGTATCGGTAATTTAATGTCCTGTGGCACACAAGCACTCCACTGCGAGCGAATGATGGTACTGGATACTTGTGTTTGAGATTCTGTTCATCTGTCTTTAAGTGATATTAAGGTGCAGTGCCATCAAACCAGGAATGCTATGAGCAAGGTATGGCAAAATGAACAACACATATGATGAAATAGGTTCACACTGTTACTTGTAACCACTCCAGAATATGTAACTGGATATACTGTCATGGCTCTGTTCTTCTCTGTTCATGCTTCTTATTAGTTTAAGGTGGATGTCAATTTTTTTTCCCTTTCATCGATTCAAGAGTGCCACTGAAAATATTTTAGTAATGGGCTTCTGCGCACTGCATACTTATGGCGAAAACCGAGGCTCAATGTCCAGCTTTTTGTCCAGGACACCTCAGGAAGGCCAACTTCCTCATAGGCTAATATTTGTGTTTGGAGCATGCCGTAGACACATGGCAGTGGCTTAGTGGCTATGCCCGTCTGTTGATGAGCACGGGGTTGCAGGTTCAATTCCTGGCCGCCACGGTCACATTTCAGTGGAGGCAAAATACAAGAACGCTGATGTTCTTAGGTTTAGGTGCACGTCAACGAACTCAGTCTAGAGCGCTCCACTGTGGTGTCCCTCATAACCCACTGCACAGTTTTGGGACGTTAAACCCCACAATTTTTTAATATGCCAGAGCCATGTCTGCGCCCATTATCAAAAGATAATTTCACATTTCTTGCTGTAACTTTGCATGTTCATTAGATGTTTAGAAACTTGGTTGTTGTTCTTAGCAGAATCTGTTATCATTAAGTCGAACACTAGCTTTGTTTTATGTACATGAAATTTAGTCAGTCGAATGTAAGCATGTTGGTATCATGCTGGATAGGCATCAGTGCACAAAATTTCAAGTTCCTTCAATGGGCTGTGATAACAATATGAATAAAAATTATTAATGATCATTAGAGTTTCATCTAGGAATTCCTTTAGTTGCATACCTCAGAGTTGCACACCTCTGCTGTTGGCCTCTGAGGCTTCTGTAGGCATTTTAATGAAATCTGTGAACTCAGAATTTTACCCAACTGGCCATAGTCACGTGGAAGTGTATTGCAGAAAGCAATATTAAAAAAAAAAAATCAGCTGAGCAGCTCCTGCTCACAAGCTATAAAAGAGCCTGAAAATAATTTTGCGCACAAGTATAAGCTCACACATTGTTCTTGAATTCAGGTTGTTGAGAATCATTTTATTTATTTATCTTTTCAGCTCTATGTTGGGCTATTACACGGGTAGAAGCAAATAGTTACTGAAGTATACTCAATATTCATTCAGGAGTGAAACAAATGCTCAGTATCGATGATGCCAGAAAAAGCGACATAACTTACTCATAAAAGCAACAGGCAAATAGTAGTCTTGATGGAGATTCAGAGAATATTGATGTGCTGAGAAATTGAGAAAACTATCTATGGTGGTGGTGGTGAGATAACCACAGCATCTGGCAGCATGTTTCATTGTGCAATGACTCTAGGAAAAATACTATTCAGGAAGCATTCATTTCACACTATTGGGCGGGGAATATATTTATTGTTCAAGCTGATGTCAGTGTGAAGAGTTGTAAGGTGCACAGAATCACAAGTAGACTCATTTGAACTGAGAACAATTTGTTATCGGGTGTCAAATGTGACAGGAAGGAATGTGATCGTAACAAAGAGTAATTTGCGTAGTCAACCATATTTTGCCTGCATCCAGCACAACATGTAAACACATTCTGAATCACTATAAGAAATCTAGGCTTCTTTTTTGGATTTGTTATAATTCTCATTTGCTTTGACCCTGAGCAGCTTCCCTTAATCATGGCTGGGAAAAAAAAGTAGAAGTGCTTTAATACATGTAAATATGGCACTTTGGCATTGGTAGGATTAAAATGTGATATGCCTGGATGCTCTTTTTTGCAGCCAGACTCTTCAACCACTTACCCACAGCAGTGGTCTCATTCCTAGGCGTACACACGGTTGTTAGTTCTATGTCCCATGAGGTTCTTTGATGGTTGCTTTTGCCTTTTTTTCTTGTGGGGGTTGTTTTTATATTTTAGGAAGATGAAACTTTTTAGATGTCCTTGTTTGTGCTGTTAGGAGAAATTTGAAAAAAAAGAAGCTACACATTTATGACTTTGCAACCATCAACATTTCGTGGATACATGAACAGAAAGCCGTTAATATTGTTTTTTTTTTTTTTTGCAGCAGTTTGTATCTCAGTGTCTGGTTGCAGGGCACTTAAAATCAGCTGTGGACAGTACATTACAGCGTATTACAGTATAGTAGTATGATAAGCAGATACTGTATTGAATAAATATTATGTTCCATGCTGGCTTTTAATTTCTCATTGAATGTATGCAAAATGTCCCAGGTTGGATAAATCGCAAAAGAGAAAGTGCAGCACTGCTGATAGTTCCGCCTCCCTAATGAAAAGTCTCGTGCTCACCTAGGATGTCATTCCCATTCCCAATGTCAGTGTTCCCTCAGACTAAAGAATGTATGTAATGTGTCTGGAAGAATCTAAGGTAATATAGTATGCAGAAGAACAGGCAGGCTCTATTTGAAACTTCTAAAGCGTGTACATGGCCGCATGTTAGAATAAATCTCCTTTCTCCATGTCTGCATGCTCTCTTGGTTTCAGACTATGCTGTCTGGAAAAAATTAGACATTCTCCTCACCTGAGGAGTACAGTGCATTTATGGCCAGAAGCAGTCTATGCTCCTTATCATTTCTTTTTTTTTTTTTGCAGACTTCAGTGTTACCCTTCAAATTTAGCTAAAAGACAGCAAATGTTCTTTCCATTTGAAAAGTTTCACGTTAGTAGAAAGCACAGGGCTAGAAAACCACTGCATACTACGTTCAGGCTTCCTTGCTTGTGGAGCACTTGTAATTTATTTACAGCATTTTGACCTACAAATATTTGCATTTTTCCTTTTGTGCAGGTGATGAGGTGTGGTGCAACCTGACACGTGACATTGCAGCAGACACCGAGCTCCTGGCTCATTTCACTGCATCTCCACGAAACAAGCAGATATTACCAAGTACCGAGAGTCCGGCTGATGCCTTGGGTGATGACATTGATGTTGTTGTTGATGACACTGATAATCTAGAGTCAGCTTCATCTGCCGCAGAAGAGTTGAAGAATGGTGTGAGAAGCCCGCTAACAACAGTTTCCAGCTCACCTGTTCCTACTATCTGTAATGGCCCAGATGTACCAGCTGATGATGAGCAGAAAGCACCTGATGGTGCAGAAAACAGTGATCATGCTGAAAAGGCTGAGTCACCAAGGTAATTGCTTTTCATTTCAGCCAACATGTTTAGTAGTTCTCTAAACTAATCACTACGGCAGCATAGCATATAAATGTTTACTAGATAATTTTGGCCTTGTTGGTACATTACGAGAGTAATAGCGCAAAAATGACAGAAGTACAGAGGAGGTTGTGTGTGTTTCTTCCCTCTGTCCATGTGTCATTCTTGTGCTATCACACTGTCATCATAAATTTTTAGTGAAGTTTCCTGTATTACAGTCAACATACTCTTGATAAAGAGGAGCGAGATGAGTAAGGCGATTCAAAGGCTTAATTTTTTTTGTTGGTCATAACCATATGAACAGACAGACAATGAGGTCAGCCATAAATATAGTGCACCCACCAAAGTATTCTAAATGTACAGAAAAAATTTAATCACTTGTGTGATGCCCTTGTGTTGTTTCTTTGTGTGTGGGAAGTCACTAGTGAATCAAAGATTAAGCTCGATTGATATTACATTTTCGTGTTTTTCTAACTCTCAAAAAGATGTTGACATTTTTGTTGAACCCCTCTATTTATATTGACATTTTACCATTTTAATTTATAAAAAGTTGAAATGACAATAAATATAGAAAACTATCGTATGCGTGTGATGGCTCCTCCTTTTCCATCAGTGCAAGTTACTGTAATTAACAACCTAAAAATACTGAAATAATGTTTTGCTAATAACAGTGCAGTATTTGCAGGAACACAGAAACAATAGTCGAAATGCACTATTTAAGTAGTGAATTTTGATCACTGATGGGTGTTTGTTTCTGCAAATACTACAGTGTTAATAGAAATTCAACTGGTACTTAGTGTAGAGTGATACCTTTGGATGCTTCTTAGACTGCCTTGCTGCAAAGGACACCATCTTGGAAGATCCTACCCTCTCCAGTTTTATGCTTCGGTGGCTGCCTGCATACTATGTGTATATACGTGCATAAGTGCATGTGCGTGTGTGTGTGTGAGTGAGAGGTTATTGAAGGTTTTCCTGGGGTGGGCATTCTTTTCTTTCTTCATTTTTTACAGTGAATTTTACAGTGAAGTGGCACAACAGTCTAGTGAAATGACGCGCATTCAAGTAAAGATGGAAGCCTGCAGTCCTGCTGCAATTCCAAGTGGCCAGTCATCTGATGACCTGCCTTCTGATGATCCAGATGGGGATTCTAGAGCCACAAAAAATGACCAGCTTGCTACAGCAGCTTCCAAGAAAGCTGATTTGCACCCTGAACACATAAATGGTTACAGCCCTCTGGCTGGCACAAGCCCCTCCATGCTCTTGCAGCGGCCTGCTATTGTTGTTCAGCAAAGTAAGTTCAGCTTGTTATATCTCTGCATTGCCACCCAGGCACTGGGAATGTCATCAAACGTCTAATGTCCCAAAGAGACATTAACCTGAACTTCAGTTTTGGGTGCATGTTGTAGACTACATTGTACCATACTGTGAGGGTCAAGAGCTCGAACTTGTAAAACACAGAAACAGAGGGGATGGCTGGCAACTCTGTCTACATTGGTATGAACTGCTGTTAGTGATGATTCAGTAATGCCCATGTGGTTGAATGATACCTTTGTATTTTTGTAGACCATAACGAAATGCAGTGTAAGAATTCAAACATAGGGTTCATTCTGTTTTTGTAGAAAGTATACTTGCGCTGTATTTGTATCTGCGAGGCTTAGAAAATCCAAGAATAAACAAGTCACGGCACTAGTCCTTACAAATAGCACACTGATCAACGGCTTCATGTGAAACTTGGCCTGTGCTCATTGCAGTACAGTAGCCCGTAGTGCACTTTAAGTGGTACATTGACTCCACATCAGGAAGTGAATTCGAAACCATGGAACAGTGTAATCTCATTAATTTGAGCCTGCTTAATTCGAACTTGTAGTTTATTTGAACTGACGCTGGTGGTACTGTCAAAATTGTGCGTATTTCAATATGCGAAAGCGCCCAGTAAACTGACTGCGTAAGCATTTGCAACAGTTAATTTGAACATGCTGCAGCACTGACCGTGCTCTCAGCAATGCGCCAACTCAAGCAGTGGTGCTTCTGACCCCACAGTGCAGCCGAGCACTGACTGCTGCTTCTCTCTTCTATTGCAAGTGCCGTATTTTGGCACTTATAACCCGTAGCAAGAATTTTAAAAATTTGATAGTAAAGTCAGGGTGCGGGTTAAATGCGAATTTAGCCTTGAGGTGGAACTTAACAGCAGAAAAAAATGTTGCTTAGAAGTGTGGCTTCACAGTAGTACTCGTTGCGCTGCCGCGAAGCCACACTTCCGGAACTCTTCACTCGTGCGTTAATCATGCACATGTGCCGCCTAATGCAGCGCTGCACATGAGCCCTCCTTTCAGTTTGCTTCCTTTAATTCGAACTTCGGTTAATATGCCCGTCCTGGTGCCATGTTAATAGTGTGCACCACGTTGCACTTGCTAGCATACATAATGTATGTGGAAATACCTGATAGGTCATGAGCCCTTTAGAACAATGACACATACATGTTGATGTATGTAGTAAAAGGCACCTTCACATTGAAAGCATAACAGCATGTTTGTGACAGACCCATATTGGGGCAGGTTTAACCTATTGATTTAAAATGGCCCAAAATAATTTGCTGCTGAAAAATGAGAAACTGTTGAGTTTCTTGTCTTTTGGCTAAAGCAGCTTCTTGTGCTGCTTCACGATTCACAGATTGATAGACCACCCCATTTGGAGCCATCTCTGTAGTGTTACACAATGCATCAACCCAGAGCGCCAGTGTGAGATGCCACTGAGACACATCTGTGGGAATGACGTCATCACTCACCCAATACAATAAATGGCTCTTTGCCTTACACATGGCCTCCTCTCCACCTTGCCCTTCTTACAGCCTCCTCTTCTCAGTCTAGCCACTGCAGCATCAAAATCCATACAGCTTTGCAAAGAAAGTTTGGCTTTAAACTTGGATCAGGGAAACTGAATTAACAGAGTGGGCACTGTGCAGAATATTCTTGAAGTTGCAAAGTTGTGGGGAAATTGCAGAGACTCGCAAGAACGTATCAAATTCACATTAATTAGAGTGAGCTACAGAGATTATATATACAGGAATATGAAAGCCATAGTTCAATGAAAACATAAATGTTGCACTGGGACAAAACTTAGCAAGGATATGAGCACATTCCAAGATATCTGTGGTGAAGCTTCCAGGTGTGTGGACCAATTAAGGGAGACAGAAGTTTAAAAAAAACCAAGGGGGACCACTTGTATTCTTTGTAAAAGAGTGAAAATAATTTTGTGTTTCTGTAAGCAGCATAGCAAATGTTTTGAGCTGAAACTTTGTGCTGGTATAGTTGAATACTTATTCATGCCAATGTGGCTGCTTAAAATTGCTTTATGGTGGAGGATAGCTCATGCAAGCAGTGCGTGTCACAGGAGAGTAGTGTCCAAAGGCTGCAGCGAGTCATGGCTGCATGACCTTTTTTGGCAAGAAATGTGCGACAGCGTTTGTTGTCTTTGACTGACAATTCTGAAAATTTACGTAGGTCTACTGAGAGGGCACATAATTGCTGTTCACAGTAATTTGGTTAAGGGAATCATAGAGTCATTTTAGTATGTGTTTGGCACTTATACGAACTGTTTATACATATGTAATGTATCATTCTGAGCTTGTGGTATTATATTATCTATTATGCTTGTATACGGTTATAGTTTTGTTTGTTCATGTACATATAGAACAACTGCTATTGATTGTAGTGGCAGCTTTATCTCCCAGAATAATACTGTAATACTAGAAACTTCTTTGTTTAACCATTCCCATCTGTAATGTCGTTCAACCTTTAGGATATAATGAATAAATAAAATAGAAAAGCTTATTAATATTAAGACTTGACAAATGCTTAGTCAGTCTTGAAATCTGTTTTGTATTGCCACTTTGTTGAGGATGGCGACTTAATATTTGCAGCATTCGAGTGCGGTATGTGCGGCATCCAATTCAGCAGTGGCAAAACACTAAAAGCCCACCAAATGTTCTACTGTTCTCGGCGAGGTGAGAAAGCTGCCTTTATACCAGCTCGATCACAGACTGAAGTTACTGAGGATTGCCAGCCCCCTGTCTCACCCAACCAGCGTGAGTACCAGTATTATAGTACTCATTTCTTTTAGGTGCTGCTTGGTTCCATGTTTACAGCATTGCACCAAACCTGTACAGTTTTGTAGGGGAAAGATTTTAGTGCACAGCGTACAATCCTTTCTCTTTTTAGAGAATGACCAACAGAGGTAGGATACAAGAGTATATATGTTGCTCCACTTCGTTGTTTGCATGGTTTAGCAATATTTGTCTGGTGCTTAATTATGTGTGCTGTACACGTCCCATTGTTTGAAACTGCCATATTTCGAACTCGCACAGGGGAGATAACATACCTTGTTACCATGAATCATAACACACATTGTACAGTTAAGCCTGCTTATAATTTCCCTTCTTAGACTAAACTCTTAGTGCAGACAGTTTTTTATTATCGAACATTTTGCAAGAAGCCTGTGGAGAATTACTTACTTATAATGACTTGGTTATTGAACCAGTTCAGCTAGGATGACTGGAAGTAACTGTAGCCTAGCGACAACACAACTACTTAATGCATAGGCTAGGGCAACAGAGGAAGCCCTGCAAGCTTCGGAGGTTGGCTCAACGGCATGATTGATGTGCGGGAAAATGCTGGCTGCAGCCTTTAGGGTTGCTTCAAATTTCAGGGTCATTTACCTTGTGCATCTTTTGCTGCCACACAAAGTTTCTGCTGTACCCAGCTTGCAAGGGCAGCCTACAGACAAGTTATAAGCTAAGTGTGGAATGGAGCAGATTTTCAGTATGAAACTTCGACTGCAAAAAAATCTATTGTACGGTGCTACCACATATGCACCACACTTGCTGTGAGCATGTGAATGACATGGCAGCTTACAGGAGTGCAATAATTGGCTTCGTGCCAGCTAGCAGACCTCAGTAATCCATTATTGGTAAAAAGAGCACTGTATCACTTATCTTCCAATGTAAAACATTGACCTGGCAACTTGTTGAATCCCTAATAATTTGTTTCTTGAGCAGATGCAGTCGTAATGAACCTGTTTTATAGGAAAGTATGTTTTTAATCTGTGAATTGGTTTATAGTTAGTGGACTGGACTAAATTAGGAATGCATTAAGCTGCTAAACTAGTATAGTATTAGCTCTTGCGTTGGGTTAGATAGAAGCTAAGTGGTCATGCTGCATAGGCAATAGACATACTTTGTTGAGTTTATTTTTCAGCAGAGAATGTCTGCATTCAGTGCCAGCTGTTGGTGATCTTATTGTCGGTTCATGGGCTACACTATGTTGGGCCGTTATGTGAACAATTTCTCAATTTCGGAGAGTTAACATCGTCATGAAACTCTGAATCTATCTGTACAACCATTTTCATGTACAGTCGACATTCGTAATTCAATAATGACGGGACCGACGAAACCGGTCGAATTATGCGTCGGGTTGAATTAAACAATAAGCAGAAAAAAAAAAGCCAGAACATGCCGTTGATTCACTGGGTAGTATTTGCCTTTAAAGAGGTATGGTAGGGTAAATGGTACATGTTAGTTTTAACGTAATATTTTAGAAACGGCTGCAGATATTCGCATCAAATTTCATGTGCTTACAAACAATGCTCTTGGGTACAACACGAGACACTTTGTGTCTAAATGGTGTGCCTTTCCTGTGGCCCACTCCCAAAATTTCAGGTGTGTTTAGTTATTTGATGTACCTTTTCTCTGCAACCACGCAGAGGAATGTGGTGATATTACACAGTGTTATTCTAAATATCCATAGGTTATATCTGAACTAAAAAGATATTATACCCACTTTGGAGTTCGCACCCAAAAAAAAGTAAGATCTCTGTTTGCACGAAGCCACAAGGGGGGTTTCTTGCAGTGTAAATTTTTCAAGTGTTATCATTCATATCATCAGAGATTTTTTTAGTTCAGAATATTTATGACTGGTTGTAGTACATGTGTACAAAGTTTCACTGGAATAGGAATAATACTTTCTGAGAAAAGGTACATAGAATTTTAAAAATTGATAAAAAATGCAATTTGAGAAAAATGAAGTTTTATATTTGAATACTGCTTGTGGATGCTCAGAATGCCCCAGGAGAATACATTTCACTGCTGACTTTCTTGCAGGTGTCTACAAAATCCTTCTTAGTGTTCCTTTTTATCCGTCAGTCTTTCTTGCTCTCGGCAGACTCATAGAATTCTGCCCTGTCAACACGCTCTTTGTCCATCCTGTCGAGGGCAATATTTCAAAAGAGATCTGAAACGGACCAAGGGCCTCCAGAATAGCTTTTTGTGCAGAATTACCGTCATTGTAGTAGGCTACAGCATTGTTAGTTGCTGTCTTCAATGTGTAAGCACTGACAAAGTTTTCTTAGGGCAGCGGCACCAGATGAGTTAGTTGAGCGACTCATTGGTGTTCTGTGTTCCTCCATGAATACATTTGCTCAGAAGACCGATTACCTTTAAAAGTCCTCTTTTTGCTCCATTTACGGGACGATCATGCCATCTTCTGGGCAAGTAATGTGTTTGAAACTGGAAACAGAGGCGACCACAACCACGTAAGCATATGCAAGAGTTTGACGTAATAGTTCTTTCTTTACAAAGGGCTATTACACCAAACTCTTGCTTCGAGTTGTTAACCAATTCGACTTCGCCCTGCCATCTGCTAGCCGCCTGGTTAGCTCAGACGGTAGAGTGGCTGCCCCAGAAAGGCGGTGGTCCCGGGTTGGAGCCTCGGACCAGGACAAATTTTTCATCAACTGCGGTGGTTTTCTTTCGAGGAACCCGTATGGAATTCCTTTATGACAATTGCGATAATTGGGTGGATGTGGCATTTTCTTTTAATTAATATGTGATTCTTTAGTACAAATCATTTACTTATCACACATACACAAGCAAAAAAAAACCACGTCATAACGCAGAAAACCGCGAACGACAAGGATAAACATATCGACCTTCACCCGCCATTTTTAAACGCCAGGGCGCGCGGCACAGTTCGGCGCGATATTTGAACCGCTTTAAGTGGGCTCTCGAGGTCGCGTTTCCGCAGGTTTGTTTCTCATAGTGCAGTCAATTTTTCTGTGCCAAAATTGCAAATTCGACTTTTTTGGGAGGAGAAGGAAAAGAGTTACTTTGCCATACAGCCTTAAAGTTCGCTTCGCCGCAATAATATGCGGTATGCGTCTAAGCATACCAAGCGGGAAAAGGTGTCTATGCTGCGGGCCATAGTACGTGTTCTTTAATTTACACATGCACTTGCGCCGTATCCGGGAACAGTACGAGCACCGAGACTCCTAATAATTTTATGGGCAGTACTTCAGAGTGTTAGATAGACCCCCGCTCTTTTGTTGGCTTTAAGTGTCCCCTCGACTTTCTGGCCTTTTTCTTCTTACTGGCTTCTTTTTCGTTAGCGTTGCGAAAATACAGAAGGTTTTTCTACGCTTCTCAGTGGACAGCGCGTACGCGTGCGTATAGTTAAGGTACGTTAGCCACCGTTAACGGTCTCATATACGAGACGCGCATGGCGGGTGAAACGAGGGCTCAAATCGCCACTTTCTATTCTTGGTATGCTTCACCGCATAACAGGGCTGTATTACGGCGAAGCTGAGAAGTCAAGTTTGAATTATTCGGCGAAGGCCAATTTTGAGATCGGAAGTTTGGGCCGATAGAAATGCATTAAAGCTGGCTGGGACCTTCGCTCAGGACCGTATTAACCGAAAAATCGAATTACCGGGAGTCGAAAAAGCGGAAGTCTGCTGTATATATGGACTGACCATAGTGCCATGCATTGGTTGTCAGGTTGGTGTTAAAAGCCAAATGGTGACACAGCAAATTAGAACCAGCAGAAAGACCTGGCACAATATTTACATAGTGACAGACATGCCAAGAAATGCCATTCAAATGCATATGGTAATTGTCAGGTGCTTTATTCAAGGTTTAGGTATAAAAATGTAGCATGGTCTACAATACTTAGGTCACAATGACCTGCAGTATTGTGAAATAAATATTATTTGTAGTTGACTTCCATTAGTCCACCTTTAAGAGTTTCAGAGGCCAGTGGAATTGATTGATTGATGAGTCGAAGTAAAAGAGCAAACAGAAAAAATGCCCAAATGCACTATTGCTTATGTGGCAGTATTTACCTGATTCTAACATGCCATGAGTCAAACCTGCTTCCAATTTTTATAATTAAAAAATAAAAAACAATGTGTATCCTAATCTAACACATTAATTTTATAACAAAAATTAGCATGCCTCCCATTCTAGTTAACAGAAAAGAGATAAAATTTGCTGAGTTTACTTTCACGGAATATAAATTTTATTTACACTTATGTCTGCCATCGTCACTCCAAGATCTTTATAAGTAGGATGTCATAACTGTGTAACTATAACATGGCGTCCTGTTTGTGGTCCACAACAACTCTGCAACCATCACGAATGGAAGGGTAGCTCCGACATGCTGAAAACATGTGATGTGGCTCCGTTACCGGTAGCCTAGCACATAAAATAAGTTGTGTAATTAAAGGGGCACATAATCGTCTGTGATCGCCAACGCATGGGAAAACCTGTTCTGGGCACATGATAGTGGCGATATGCTGGTTCTGACAAGTGGCTACTGTCAACGCTGTGAACATGGTTTTTGTTTTGCATCTGATTCTGATGGGCAGGCAATCTTCAGGTCCAATCTTGGGTGGAAAAATGGTGTGCATTATAATCAGGTAAATACCGAGCTGCCGTTTTTACTTGAGACACTGTTGAGTGCAGTCCAAAAATTGACGTTCTTGCCAAGAGAGAGAGAGAGCGTCTCTTTGGCACATGCACTGTCTCCTAGTGCTGCCAAGGCAGACGCTGCAGCCATTAGAGTCACAATTAGAGTCACTTAGTAAGTGCATGTGTGTGTATGTGTTGCTAAAAATAGTTTGCTGCTTACCTGTGAGACTGCTTCTCGGTGTGCTCGGTTCACGTGATGATATGACTAAACCGTTTAGAGCATTGCACTAAACACATAAATGTAATATACACAAGATTGAAAGTTGATTTATATCATAGTTCACATTGAAGCTGCTTTGATCTTAAGGATCCTTGTAAAAGGCTCTCACAATGTAAGAAACTGAGGTATTGCCCTCAATAAATCCTGCCTGAAGGTGGAAAATGGATGTTCCTGCATGGCATGTAGTACTACTGTAACTTGAATAGATATTGAACAGAGCTTACATGTGTGTGCAGAGGGCTTCCCTCCATTCTGAAAGTTGAGGGATAGCATTTGTTGCCAGCTAATTTGGTGCTTTGCATAATCATAACAGGTTCATCGCCACGAGAGAATGGTGAAGGCGGAACAGAAACATGTGGTGTCCCAGCCAAGCGTCCTCGCCGGGAAGATGGATTGTCACCCCCCAGCTCAGATGCTTCTTCAACAACCAGCAAATCTCCAAAGAGCAGTCGTACTTACCAGTGCAAGTACTGCTCTTATGCTTATGACCGGAAGGGGAGCCTCACACGCCACATGCGGCTACATGGTTCGCCTTCATCCCCAACCAACACTGCTGATGTGCCATCAACAGCAACTACAGAAGACATCTCAATTCCGCCAAGTGCTCGATACTGTGCCAACTGTGACATCCAGTTTTCTTCATACAAAACATTTACTGTACACAAGCAGTTCTATTGTGGCACGCGGCATGTACAGAAAGCCCCTGTGAGCATTGCCCCTGCCCCACCCCCAGTGCCAACAGTGTCCATAGCACCAGCTGCACCTGAGCAGGTTCTGCTTAACCAGCCATTATTTGCAGCAATATCTACTAACCCATTAATCCTTGTTCCATGTTCTTACGTGCCTGGAAACGGCCTCGTTCCCACAACTGGTGGAGTTTTGCGGCAAGATGTGGCTCCATCTGTGGCTCCAGCAATTGTCTGCCCCCAAACTGTCACTGTAGCACCTGCAGCCTTGGTGACATCTGGTGGCTCGGTAACCCCTGCAGCATCCACTCCTGCTGAGCCATGTGAAACGAAGGAAAATGGCACACAAGCAAAGGACCCAAGCACTGAAGGAACTGCTGCAAGTGCGCCTTCCAGCAGCAGCAAAGCTAATTCACCGTGCATCAAGCAGGAACATGTGACAGAGACGCCACTGGACCTAAGCCTTCGGAAGGAGGCTAAGGCTAGGCAACTGTCACCAAGGAACCCTTCCTCACCAGCTCCTGCTCCGCTAGAGGAGGCTTCAAACCCATCTGCTATTGTAGTCAGTGCTATGGATCCACTACTGACACTTGGGGAACAGGTAGTTGTAAAGCAAGGAACCTCTCGCTGCCGTGAATGCAACATTGTGTTCTACAAACATGAAAATTATTTAGCTCACAAGCGCCACTACTGTGCTTCAAGGCAGCAGAAATTGGGACGACTCTCTTCACCTTCTGGGGATGAAGGATCTTCATCAGAGCTTGCGTCTCGGTCACCGTCAGCCAATGCAAGCGCTTCACCAGTGCCCGCTATTCCTGATGTCTTTGGCCAAAGGAGTGCTGGAGTTCAGTCACCACCTCAACCACTCTACCAGTTTTACTGCCTTGCATGTGGTATAAAGTTCACTTCACTTAGCAACCTTCAAGCTCACCAGACCTACTACTGTCCAAAGAGAGACGTGCTGAAAGGCCAAGTGGGCGTTGCAGCTGTCAAAAGGCCTACGGAGCTTTCGTGCGCACGATGTAGACTGTCTTATCCAACAGAAGAAGCCCTGAAGCAGCACCTTTGCTCTGCTGCTCTGCGCAAGTGTCCCTATTGTGATGTCTTCTGTCCAACGCAAATTGCTGCACAGCGTCACCTTGTGACCCACACAGGAGTGAGGGCATTTCGATGTGCAGAATGTGGTTACAAAGGCCATACACTTCGTGGAATGCGCACTCATGTTCGTATGCACCTGGAAAAAGGAACACAAATGCAAGAAGAGGCTCTCATTCTTTGTGTTGGTGCAGATGGGAACACACTTTGTCCTTGGAATGGCAGTGCCGGAGTGCCTGCAGCAGTGACTCCTGCCCTTCCACCTACGAGTGAAACAACAGAAGAAGCTTCTGCTCGCTCTGGTAGCCCTCCTACTGCTACTACTGTGACGGAAGAGTCGAGCTCAACTTCAAGAGCATGCGAGGAACATCATCCCGCTCCAACAGAGCTTCTTCACTGGTGCAATCTGTGTGGCTACTCCTCCTCTTACAAGGGCAATGTAGTGCGCCATGTCAAGCTGGTACATCGTGATGTAGTTGCCACCTCAGCAGTTCATTCCTTCACAAGTGAGAAGCCTCGTTCCTCAACAAATGAGGGGCATCATTCTCCTGTGCCAGAGGTCAAGGTGGAAGAAGTTTCGGATGCAGAAGATGTTGCCACAGAAAGTGTGACCAAACTACAGTCGGATGTCACAATGTGTAGCTCTCCGGCTGCTGCTGAGACTACTTTGGTGGACGTTATTGCAACTAACTCAGCTGATACTGATGCTGCTGCTGCAATGAAACCAGTGCCACCTGTGGCAACACCAAAAAGCAAAGTCCATGGAGGAACTAAATACTGTAAAGCATGTGACATATCTTTCAACTATCTGTCAACATTTGTTGCACACAAGAAGTACTATTGTACTGCCCAAGCTCCGGACAGTGCAGACAGCTCGGGTGCAGCAACAGAATTAGGAGAGTCAACACCAGGGACTGCTTAAAAGACTAGCCTTCTTTTTCTGCCCTGTCCTCGTGGTGAATGTTGGGAACTTCTCTGTGTTGAAGGGAACACCAAGGACAGGTGTTGGTGCTTTGTTGTGCGTGTAAATGAACACGAAGCCTTCTGTTCAGCTAAACAGCTCAGTAGGTGGAATGGTGTCATCATTTATGAAAAGGTGTACATTGGCTTACTCTAGTAAGCTGAACTCGGCATTGACTGAAATGCTTTTTCGTGGCTTGTGTTGGATTATGTTTGCAAAAGAAAACTTTCGTGCAGGGGTTGTACTGAACTAGCATTTAGCATGGGGCAAGATTTATGGCACCAGTGTTCACAAAAGGTGTAAACATAGTAAAAGCCAGAGCAATGACCATGTCACATCTCATAATAGCACGACTGCATGTCCTTCATAAAGCATTTGTCTTTGCACACTGGCATTTATGGACACGTGATCATCATCAGCAACTTGTCAAGCAATTTGAGAGGCTACCAAAGTGTTTGCTGGGATGCTCACTCACTACCTTCTACCTGAAATAGCAGAATTTAAACTGCTATGCTAGGTAAATATTACTACTACAGTGCACTCCCAGCTGCCCCACCGACAGTTTGAAGCTTCTTGTGTATGTGTCCATCTTAATGACAGTATTGCAGATGACTTGCAAGCTCACTGTCAACTGTGAACACTGGTGTCAGAGACATTTATACATGATTGCCGTTGAAGTAAAGCATGTCTGACTATTATGCTTCACCCAGCAGAAATTTTTGTCCTCGCCATTTAGTAACCCTTTGCGGTCATAAGCATTTACCCACTTCGCAGTTGTTCTGGTCAGGAACTATTTCGCACATTTTGGGTGCTGTACAGAAAGAGCACTCATGTGAACAAAGATGTAGTGAGTGATTTATTTTCCAAAACTTTTATTTCTGAGGCTCCTGTACAGTGCACAGTCTCCAGCCAGCATGACATTGCAGGTGATCACCGCAAGAATAATTTTCTATAGGTTTCATTGTTGCTTTCTTCTTCAGTGCTCTCACTTGAGCATGTTTGCTGGTCATCTAGAAGTGGAACATATTCTTTCTCAGCCCTTATGGATTCACTAAACTCACGTGAGTTCTTTATGTATGCAGAGAAAACATTGCCATCATCTTGGTGCTTCATGTCATGAGAAGCATGCCTGAATTTCTTCAAGTGGGCTGCTAAAGAATGTTGCCCTTGTATGCATGTGCTGCGAAGTGCAATACAATAGCTGAAGAAGTTCCCTAAAGGTGCCACAACAAAAACAAAGAATAAAACCAGCACATGTTAGTGTGCGTGCATTGAGTGCTTTCAGACATGTGACGATAACAGATATTTTTGCATGTTGGGAGGGTCCTGATACATGACCGCAAAGGGTTAATTATTGGCTGTCACATATGAGTAAGGTTCTTTGCTTTACTGTTTTAACACACATGCAGTGCATGCGCCTGGGCCCAGTCTGAACGTGAGAAACATTGTTCATACCTTCTCATAACGGCGACACAAGTGACAAAATATTAGTTGAAAAGAGAAGACTGTTTTTCACGTGACTTACGAACAAGGGCACCAAGGGCTGAATGAATTCATCTGCCAGTTCCAGCCCTATTGTTGTATGAAGGTAACATTGAGTTAGCTGGAGAAAGAAAGCACTTGTTCCAGGTCAACACCTGAACGAGGCAGTGTCAACATGAGTGCACTGACGATGTAATGTGGCATATCTTATGTACATAGTATACATACTTGTATATCAGTGTATCTGTGTTAGCACATTTACATGTAACCTTTTTTGTGTATGCATAGCAAGAACTATTGTAAGCTGTCCACTGTTAATTGAAGTATTCCACTGTTCTGTGCATTTTGAGTGTGAGTACTGGTAAGCAGCACTAATGTGCACACGCTGTGACTCTTTGTTACCTTTACTGAAAATGCATGTATGGAAGCATCTTTCTTGGTCACTGTGCAGTTTTTATTGTGGAAAAAGCAAAGGCAGGCAAAATCGTGGGCAAATTTGTGACATCCAGCTAAAAAAAAGGAGACAGAATGCCTGGCCTTACTTTTGTTGGCTATATACTGTTTATGCAGTTTGTGTGGTCATTTGTTGATGAAGCCAGAAGGTGTGCTTCATTCCAGTCAAGTCCATATAAGTTCTGCATTTGAACTGATCTAGTGGGTTAAGAGAACCCCTTAGGTGCAGCAGTTGCGCAGCCTATCTACATCAACACTTATTCAATATATCTAGGCAAACATTATTTGCACTGACATTCTTAAGCAGAGGAGGCAGAAAAAAACCCAAAACTATATATTGCACCAGGAAGCATTTATTTGAAATTGGCAGCATACCTCTCTAAGTTGTTTTGTTTATGTTGCTAATTAAGAATGGCATTGTACTTAGAGCTGAATTCCTGATTTTATGTGCATTGCATAACCTTTGGAGGTCACCTATCACAACTTCTTTTCTGGTGCATTTCATGCATTCTTATTATTCAGCAATGAAAAGTTATGTCACACTTGTATGCAATATACAGTGGTGGCAGGCAACAATTGTTACCTATGATAGTAGGACAAACACCAGCAAAGTAAATACACTTATTAACTTATTAATGACTGAAAATACAGGAGGACTGGTTACAGAAGGTGCTCAAGCTCGAGGAAGAAACATTTTATTTGCTGTTGGAATGTAATGTACTGCCTATGTTTCTTGATCATTTACTTTGCCATGGGAGGAGGCTTTGAAATGCTGATACATAAAGTAAAGCAAGCAGATTCACCATAATGGTGAAACATTTCTAAGAAGTACATGTATGGTCAGAATGACAGTTGAGGGACTGCTTGCATATCTATGCTTCACTGTCATTGTAGTGGCAGTACCACATCTTCTCTCTATTCTCTTGTATTTTATTTGGCAGCATGAACTATGAAAGTGTAATCCATAGAAAAGTCTTCAGTTGGTTTCTGTGTCACCCTTACTGCAATGTAAATGTTTGCAATAGGGCACATGCATCTGTTGTTACATCGTAATGCTGCTTATTAGTTCCCCTGAATACACAGCACATTAGATTCAGTATGATGCGCTCAAGTTCTTTGTCGGGTAACGCATGACACAAGGATATTGTGCAACAGTGCACCCTTCATGTTATTGTGAACAGCGCAGAAAAGATAGTTCTAACATACTAGTGTGACATAATCTTTGATTGCCGTCTCACAGCTTTTATTGCGCAGTGCCATTGCATTTACATTCAACATCTTTTCTGCCTCGCCTTTGCCCATTGAAAATGTGAATTAGTGGAAATGTGTACCTACTGAATTTTCATGCATGTGAAGTAACTTTCTCCGCTTGGCTGATGCATTCTTTAGGCATGAATGATGTGCAGTGCTTGCAAGTGGTCAGTTGAGTTACTGTGATTAGATTCAGTTTGATCAAACTAAATTTATGTGCAAATTTGTGCTTATAGTCAGTTATGCAACTACTAATTTAGACTTGTGTATTGACTGCTGCTCTTGCACATAGATATTTTCTATGCATTTCGTCATACCTACTGATTACATGATGTGTTATTGTTATGTTCAGAGAGGAAGGGGGGAAAAGAAGCAGAAAGAAGTAATTCTACATTTCAATGCGTGTAATTGGATGCATTTCATGAAAACTGACTGCTCATTGAACTATAACTTAATTCTATCAGCAGGAAAAGTCACTTTAAAAAGGCAGCTTTTGCAAAGCGAACATGCTGTTATCATTGTTGAAACTACTACTATAAAAAGTCCCCATCAGGATTAAAATTGCTGTCACCCTTGTGAAGCATTGTACGCTGGCTGCGTGGACCTGTTATCCAATCTGTCCTGTACAAAGAGCCTCACACTTAACGAAGTTGTTCTCTATGTCTGGTGTAGAATGCTGTCACAAAGTGATCAACTGTGCTCGATGAGCGTGCATGATATGACATGATACGTCAGCTTCCTCACTCCGTGGCAGAGTGTTTGCAAAATGGGCTCTGCAGTATGTCCAGGATGTCCAAACTTCGTGCATGTCTTAGATCCAGCTGCATGAAAAAGCACAGACCACCAACAAGATGTGTTGCACATTATCTATTCCACTCCACCTCAGTTGTGGCCAGTGGCCACCATATATACAGATAGGCCATTGCAATAATGGGCAAAGCAAACATAGCAGCTTACTTGGTAGTCACCGGTAGGGTTACCCAACTATTGTTGGGTCTTGCTGACTTGCAACAGTGGGCTTGTTAGGTGTGCATCAGATGAGAAAGGACAGGCTGGGATTCTGAAAGTTGACTGTGCTTCTAATGGCAAATGGTGTTGCCATGCACTGCATGCTCTGTGCAAGTTCTAGGTTGCGATGCTTCCTTTTAGTACCGATCTTGGCAGCATACGTATGCTGTCCCGGCAACATATATATACCACATCAGTGACCGACCATTGATGGAAATGTTCCGGGCAAATGGAATGTTACTCGTCTTGGGCATACTGACTTGCAGAACTTTGTGAGCATGGATGTTTCTTGTGCATGAGGCTCCAAGAGTACCAAAGAATGGATCTATGACGAATGTCGTATCAAGACAGTAAACTTCACTGCACTGTGAAAGTCACGAGTGAGGTGGAATGACTATGGAGCTGGTACAAAATATATTTTAAGGTCACCCTTGAAAGCTTGCCTGTGCTAGTAATATGCCAACGTTAGCCTGTACTGCCTGTGAGCCTAAACGATAACTAAGTTGCAGATTGTCTTTTCTTTTTTCCTTCTCTTTATTTTGATCACTCACTATAAAACCAATACCCACAAATTTATGCTCTAGTTTCTCAATCATGGGAAAATGAATATTCTTTTAGTACTGATACAGCACCTGACAGGTGCACCCCTTTTTGCACGACCATAGCTTCTGAGAATTGAATGGTTGTTCCATACATAAATATATTGCTATTTGGGTGTTAACAATCTTTGTCTAAATAGTGTTGACGTGATACAGGCTCAGAAGTAGTTTGCAAGGAAGGATTCCAGTGCAAGTTCCAACAGTGTGTAGTGGCGATGATTAAAGTGCTTCATGCTATAGTTCACTTGACTTGGCACAATGTGTGCACACATGCAGCTCTGCATTTCACACGAAGCAGTGTGGAGGAGCTCCTGGCAACAAACTGGCATAGTAAATAGCACGGCCTCATCATTACAAATGGTTCTCATTTGGAATGCATGTTCTTTGACCGAGGCTTTGTGACCACACCGCTTCAATCTCTACTGAGATTGTAAGTATCGTTCAGTGCTGGCAGGAAAAGTGAACTGTAGTGGGTATTGCTGAAAATGGGCACCTTTGCCCTTGCTAGCTCCCGCTGTGTGTGCCACGCAGCAGCATCTGCCAATTGGCTCGATGCGGTGTGCTGTGCAGGTTAGTTGCTCTGTGTTGCCGCTGCATGTGCAGCTGTTCCTGTGGTATGCAGCCCTTTCTTGTGTAGCAATGCTGATAAGACCACGATTGGGGGCACCGGTGAGGTATTTTGCTTTGCGACTGCACTCCCTCTGAAGAGAAGTAGGGAAGCGTGCAGAGCATGTACCGAGTGCGTATAGGGGAGGATAGTGCTGGGCGGTGCGACATTTGTTCTGCCTCTCGACTGTACTACCAAGCTTGTCGTGTATGTAGCACCAGCTTGTCTGTATTTCTACTAAATTATTAAGGCCTCTAGATGTGTTTTCCCGACCTGTCACAGGTGTTTGCAAGTGAACATCTGAACTAGTCAAACGTGTGATGATGACTATGATGGTGATGATGGATGTGTTGTTCGCAGGAAAGATGACCGAACGCAAAGTGTATCCCTAACCCGGTTTGAGTGATTCTTGGTGAATGCCATCACAACTGGCTGCAGTTCTGAAAGGTGCAATTGCATGCGCAAATGTTCTGCATAAAACATTGTGCGTACATATTATACATATCTATATACATATTACACACATCTAGATTTATGTGTTTTGAGAAGGTGCGTGTGTGTGTGTTTGTTTCTGTTCTCTTGCTTTCATCGACGTCTTCCAGAAAACTAGTCCGAAAAAGATGATGGGGGAGCTGCTGTTTTCCGCGGGTGTGTGTGAAATGTGAGCTTCTGCTCCACGCTAGCTGCGGTACACCTCCTGGGTGCTTGGCGCTGTCGGTGCTCAGATTGAGAACGAGCACATGTCGTGGTGAATGAATTTTATGGAAAAATGGTTATTAAAGTTGAGTTGACACGTGAAGTTCAAGAAAACTGTTTGCTCCTGTGTCTTCATTTCACAATAAGAACACCTAAAAGACATGTGATCAACCAGAGTTTCAACCGGACTGGTAATTTCTCTTGATTAGTTGTCAGTCAGTGTCCCATCTTTTCGGGGCAAATATGTCTAATTTATTTATCTGTTGCTAAATGTATGCATCATGTTTTTTAGGTCCCTCTAAATCCATTGAATTGTGATTTATTGCCTTTTGCCTGTGTAATGCTCACATACAATGTTGCAATAAATATGATGTATGCAAAACCAACATACAAACTCACAATTACGCATGTAGGACAACATGAACACAACCATCTAGCTATCAAATGACAATGATACATTCAGATGATATTCAATACAGGGACTGAATGCAGAAGTTTCAAAGAAACCACCTACAAGAACTGAAACTCATCATCGTATCTATAACAAATATTTAGAGAGGGCCTTCAACATTTCAGCTTGCTGTGTAAACATTAAGTGGGCAATCCATATTTTATTAAACACAATGTTACAAATTTCTAGAGGTTACGAAGAAATTTTTTCCCCCAATTGAATACCATGGATTTTAACATTTGCAAACTCAATTTTATTAAATAAATGCGACCATCAAACCCAAGTCTGGCTAACAAAATATTTATTCCCTCGAATCCAAAATGCTACGTCTGCGACATGTTTCTGGCTCCCGCAGTCACTTCCCCTGCATGCAACCAGCAAAAGCATAGCCGTCAAGATCTGCATTTTCTATCCAGAGCGCACCACCACTGGAGCAGGAATTATGGCAATGCAAGCCATAAAATTGGAACTGTCGAAGTGGGTGGAGAAAAATGACGTACTGGGGGAACTACAGAATTGGTTCAGGCCAGGCAGACGCTTGGAGGATAATATGGTTGAACTAACTCAATGCATAGAGATTTCAGTAGCTCAGAATGGACCTTTATTGATAGCAGTAATAGATATTAAAGGTGCCTATGACAACATAGAAGGGGAATTGTTATGGGATATTCTCAAGCACGAAGGTGTAGATGACAATTTCGTGGAGCTGCTGAGGGAAATATATAGAGACAACTGAGTACAAATTGTATGGGAAGGCCGAAAATGTAATGAAGTGAAAATTCAAGGACTGAAGCAAGGATGTCCTCCGTCTCCATTGTTGTTCACGCTTTATATTAAGAGCATAGAAAGACTACCGGAAAACTGAATTAGGGTTTGATTTATCATGCATGCTCATTGAACAAACTGTGCAACAGAAAGCCCCCAGACTGATGTATGTGGACGACCCAGTTCTACTAGTAGACAATGCAAGAGCTGTACAGACACTTGTGAATATGTGTGGCAATGCAGCAACAAATCTAGGCCTCAAGTTTAGCACAGAGAAATCTGGAATTATGATCTTTAATGAAGAGACGAGTAATTACGTGATGTCATTTTAACAGCAAGTCATACCCATAGTGAAGCAATAAAAGTGCCTCAATGTGTACATAAATGAAGGAGAGGCTTACTCACGCACCCCCAAGAGAACCTGAAGATAAAGGGGAAGCACAGGGCTTCAATAATGAAGCACAGAGCACTGTGGGGCCACAATAAATATGAGGTGGTGCATGGAATCTGGAAAGGACTAATGGTGCCAGTGCTAACATTCACAAATGGCCATTCTATGCTTAAGACCGGATATGTTGTCTGGGTTGGAGATTAACCAAAAATTGGTAGGCCGTTTGGCTTTGGGAGCCCACGGTAAAACCACAGAGGCAGTGCAGGGTGACATGGGTTGGGCCTCTTTTGAAGTCAGAGGAGCATGTACAGAGCAAAATAAGTTTTGAAGAAAGACTCGGGGACATAGATGAAAATAAATGAGCAACTAAAGTGCACAAGTATCTGTACCTGAAAAGCGTGGACACAGAATGGAGGAAGAGGTCAAGAAAGTTGGAAACCAAGTACAAGGTAATTGAAACTGTAAATAGACAACCAGGAGTCGTCAGAAAGAAAGTGAGAGAAACTGAGACAGTTTATCGGGTGCAAAGAACGGAAACAAAAGGACCATGGAGGTTTACAAGAATGAAAAGAAAGAAATTAGAAGGGAAAATCTGTACGATAACACAGAGGGCAGTGCCTTGCTATTTGAGGCTCGAGCAGGTTGCCTAAGGACAAAAACATACCGAAGCCAATATTCGGAGCTAGGTGAGGCATGTGTATGCTGGACCAAAAATCCTGAGACCACTCAGAACATTCTAATAGGGTGCGAAGGGATACACCCAGTGAGAACCGCAGTTAACGTACACCTTCCAGAAGCGCTTGGGTTTAAAGTGGATAAGCATCAACCAGTGAGCAGTTGAGATGAGCAAGGGACGTTTAGAGGATTGGTGGAAAAAAGCACAGAATAAAGTCCCTAGATATTCTAGGGACTTAAGCAGGGAGGAGATTGGTACGACCGGGTCGATTGCAGTCATAGTGATACATGCTTTGGCAATGCTCCGCGTTAAGCGGCACCGTGTTCAGCAAAGAAGAAGACTGGATGGACGCCCTGCGAAGCGACGACCACCAGACCCAGCTCCGGGCCGTCCAGAGGGCTCACGAAAGGGCGGAGGCTCACGGGCTTCCCGTCCCAACGTGGGTGCGGCCCGCGACCCCTGCCGACCACTAAACCAAGAGTGGGTGGGAAGGGGTTCCTCAGGACCCAATAAAGTTCTTTCCTCCTCCTCCAAGGAAGATTTACACAACAATGCTAGATAAAAACATGTATAGCATACCTGATTAAATCAAGCAGGCTAGGTGACTATTTGTCACTGCCCCTTCCAAAGAGGATTCCACTAAATAATGATCATCATCAACATCTATTTGGCCACCGCCTATTCTGCTCACTCATTGCATAACGATTGAGAACATTGAATTTGGCAGTCTTGATGACATGAGATAATGTATTACGAGGGTTTATTGGCCAGTTGCTTGCTCCTACGCTCACGTACGTGCCTGCACTTGAAAGGATGTCCCATATCCACTGCCTTGGCAGTGAGCGGCGCTGGCTAACACTTTGTAAGATTTGGAGTCAGGCTTGTACGACGATCGGAGGAACTTGGGGCGATAGGACTAGGCGAGCAGGATTTATTTACAGTATTTACATTTTAAACAAGAGATACATCGAGTCTAGCGTGGCTCCCAAATGGAGCACGCAAGACGAGCATACAGCATACAGCTTACGAGCACACGGCTCACGAGTACATTGGCGAGCACAGAGCACGACGACGAGCGCGCACTAGCAGCCGACAACCGCCGTTTTTAAACACTTCATGTTCCCTAGATCCCTAGGTGAGGCAAAACATTCGACGGCATCGTAAACAAGCCGCCTCTCTGCGGGACGGTTTACACACACACGTACGCACTTTCACTGCACTCGGAGCTGACCTTCGCAACGCGGCCGTCGTGCTGTCCATTGTCTTGCGTCCCCGTAGCCAGGTGTGTCACGCCCGGCCGACCCTAGCCGGCGCCTCTAAATTCCAGAGCGGACCTCGCACAGTGGCCTCCGCTGCTGCCAGGGGCGTAGCCAGGGGGGGGGGGCTTATGGGGCTCCAGACCCCCCCCCCCCGAAATTTTTTCGTGCTATCCATGATCATTCTGGATTTTGTCTAGAATATCTTTTTCACGGTCGAAAAGACATTTCATGGCGAACATTGCGAACTCGGGCTGGATTTCGCGGTAACATCCATGCACCTGGAGTCGCATAATACAAGGAGCCCCCTCCGAGCACAAAGGGCATTTTGATGGCGAGCGGGCTCGTCGCGGCATATCGCGGAGGCCGCGGAATCTACGGAGCGCATGGATGTCAATGCTGAAACTGCCGTGGGCCCCGGGTGCACGGGGCCAGTAGGGGGGGGGGGGGTGTCATATACGTCTGAAGACACCCGAAAATTGTCGATATCCTCGCCTTCCTCGACTACACCCGGGGGGGTGGGGGTGACAGAAGAGCTAAGGGCCCCGGGTGCCAGATGACCTAGCTACGCCACTGGACTCGACGGATTGCAACGCGTTCGCCTGAGCACAACGTCTCCGGAATATTTTGTCTCGCCGGTGTAGGATACAGAGCAGCATGCGTACGGTTCTTTGTGGGCCAAGCGTCTCACGTTTTCTTCGATATTCTTTCGGTAGCCACATTAGGTGCCCAAATTAGGCATTCGGTTGTGGCCAACATGCTTTCCTTTGCGTTTGTTCATTTCGGTGGCCCCGCCTCTCAAAAGGAAGAAAAAAATACATTATTGCGACGCAGCAAATTTCTGCATGGTAAAAGTTCGATCTTGTTACTTCTTTTACGGAAAGTAATGGGCCACAGGACGCTTGTGTTGCCGGATACTCTTATGATATTATTGCGATAGCAATTATATGGACACTCCAAGCGCATTCCTGCCATCGCCCTCGCCCTTGTGTTTCGTATAAAGTCCAAGGGTGATAACACCGTGACCGCGCCGCATGGTGTATGTGCGAGGAGAAAAGCGGGGAGCAAGCGCGCCGCCTTCCGGCGCGCGCTATACATCGGGGGAAGTGGAAGGAGGGTGGGCGGGCCTTAGGATTCTGTGATCTGTGATTGCGCAACATGTTTATTTGCCTTGTTTGACATATTATAACAGTGGCTTTTTCTTAGATGCGTAGATTTATTGGACGCTTATATGTATATTTAAATATCTTGTTGCGAGGTTTTGTGTATACGCGTGCATGAGCTTTGTTTCCAGTGAAACTTTGTTGCCCTTTATCAAGCTGTACCTTCGCATTTGTATATTCCATTATATCTTCACATTTCTAAGGTACGAGGGCGAGTAAAATGAAAGTGAGCCAACCCACCCCGCGCAATAATGGTTCGGTTCATATTATCTGCGAGGCATGCGCGTAGCACACAAGCATCTCCCATTTACAAAAGTGACATGCAGGTGTGAGGATAAATGTTCTTTAATACTCTCGTACACTGGGTTGAACATGGTTGCGTGACGTAATGGACGCTCCAGAAGTTGAGCAGCGTGGTGTTGTGAGGTTTTTGACTGCTGAAGGTATTTCGTGAAAAGAAATTAGTTGCCGTAGGGCTGCCGTGTACGTTGAACATCGCATTTCATTGGCCACTATGAAGCGTTGGAGCGAACGGTTCAAAGAAGGACGTGAAAGCCGCAAAGATGATCCAAGACCGGGCCAAAGTCACCGTGCAATCACCCCCAACACAATTACAAAGGTTGATGAGCTGATTAGACAAGAACGGAGGATAAGCATTGATGAACTGGCACAGCGTGCGAACATCAGCCACGCTTTTGTTCCAACCATAATTCATGAACATCTCGGTTATCGGTTCTTGTGTGCGCAATGGATGCCCAAGATGTTGAACCCCCGCCAGAAGACGGAGAATTTTGGCACTGCCTTGACTCGTCTGATCTGGTATGACAATGAGGATGACGACTTCTTGTCTGCAATATTGATCGGGGACGAACCATGGTGCCACTACTACGAGCCTGAAACACGACGGCAAAGCTTACAGTGGAAACATTCGAATTCACCACCCCCAAAGAAAGCAAAGGCCGTCATTTCCGCCGGAAAGGTGTTGTTGACTTTTTTAGATCGTCAGGGGCCATTACTGATAGAATTTGCCAAATATTTAAAGAGTATCAATTGTTTCCGATATTTTGAAACGCCGGATCGGTTGCCTCTCGCAATCAAGAACAAACGACGTGGAAAATAGGCGAATGGGGTCATCTTGTTCCCCACGTGGCTGATGTGGCTAATACAAAACTGGCAAAGTTCAAGTGGGAAACGCTTCAACATGCGCCATACAGCTCAGACCTGTCGCCTTGCCACTTCCACATTTTGGGGCAAATGAAGAAACAGCTCAAGGGAACCAGATTCGTGTCGGACGATAACGTGCAAGAGACAGTTGCAGACTTTCTGAAGCAGCAACCCAAGGAGTTTTATGAGACGGGAATCACGCGACTCGTTAGTCAATAGGACAAATGTCTAATTGTTCATACAGACTAATCTTAAATGAAGTACCCCGTTTGTCATATGTTCGCATTGGCTCACTTTCTTTTGACTGGCCCTCGTATATTTTGCAAAACGTCTGGTTTTTATACGTGCTGTTGCGTTTCGCCTGCGACACGTGGTTTTGCCGGCGCGACTGCGGCGGGGCGGCAGACATTTTGGCCCGATCGTCATCGCCGCAACACTCATCGCCAGGTGTTTCCAGGCGCGACTGCGGCGATGCGACCGCATAGGGATCATCCTCGCATTCCAGTCATTGTGCCCGAAACAGGCGATGCCAAAGCAGGGACCATCCTCTCATTCCAGTCATTGTGCCCGAAACAGGCGATGCCAAAGCAGGGACCATCCTCTCATTCCAGTCATTGTGCCCGAAACAGGCGATGCCAAAGCAGGGACCATCCTCTCATTACAGTCATTGTGCCCGACCGGCAGCGCTACAACAGGGTGCTACGAGATCGTGCTCGACAGGGTGCTACGAGATCGTGCTCGTCATGGTGCTACGGCATCGCTACGACAGTGTGCGTCACCATTAGCCCATTGTACATTCACGTGCTCGTCTTTTGAGGGGTTCCTTCTTGCCCTCAACTGCGAGAGTATAAAAACAGCTGCCCCCGGACGCAAAAAGAGAGGGCTCCGATTTCTTCTGTTGAGTGAAGTGCTCTTCCGTCTCTCTACTTCGGTCAAACCTGACCGCCAACTCTTTGCGATGTTAAAATAAACAAGTTGTTTCGTTGTTACCAGTCGACTCATGCTTTGCCGGGACCTTCGGATGCTTCCAGTTGTACCCCAGGCCGCCAGGCCAACGCTACCCTTGGGGCTTGCGACCCAGGTACAACCACGGGCGTCAGCGCCGAGTTCCCAACAGATCGTACCAGCGGTGCGATCCAAACATCTGGTGGCAGCGGTGGGATCGCGACAACGGAGGCCAGCAGCGAAGAGATGCAGTTGACTGTATGCTGAGCAGCTCATCGACGATCCGGGAGCAGTGCAACGAGCCCTGTGTGACGACTGGTTGCCTGCAGCGGAACGACTGCGCGGAATTCCTGCCTGCGAGGTTTGGTGAGTGCGGGACTTTCTTCTTCTGAGCTTTGCCAGGCTTTTGTTAGTGTCAGAAACAGAGCTGGTAATTGTGGTTGTCGTTGCTGCCGGGTTAGTTTGCGGCAAGACAATAGTAAGCAGTAGAGAAAGCAGCATTCAGAGCAGCCATGGATTTGAAGTCGTTGCGCAAACCGAAATTGTTGGAGCTTGCAAGAGAGTTGGGTCTGGATGTCTCAGACAAACTAAGAAAACCTGAACTGCTAAAGGCTATTCTTGAGTTAGAGGCTGAGGATGACGAGCTGTCGGAATGCCTTGAGACTATTGAGGAGAGGTCAAAAAGACAGGAGCGCGAACTTAAAGAACAGAAAGAAAAAGAAGAGCGTGAACTTAAAGAACAGAAAGAAAAAGAAGAGCGCGAACACGCTTTGGAAATGAAGCGTCTCGAGGTAGAGATGGAACGCGCTCGTAATGGAAGTCAGGCACACGGTGCAGGAGAACGAGTATTGTTCAAAATGACTGACCTGATGCGGCCGTTTAAGCTTGGAGAGGACATTGGTTTGTTCCTGGTTAACTTTGAGCGAACGTGCGAGAAGCAGGGGTTCTCTCGGGAAACGTGGCCACAGCGCTTGCTCACTTTGTTACCCGGCGAGGCGGCCGACGTAGTCGCTCGCTTGGATAGAGAGGAGGCAGAGGATTTCGACAAAGTAAAATCGAGTCTGCTAAAAAAGTACCGGCTGTCTGCGGAGGCGTTCCGTCGGAAGTTTCGGGAAAATGAGAAAGGCAAAAGTGAGTCATATACAGAGTTTGCGTATAGGCTTATGTCGAACATGCAGGAGTGGCTCAAAGAAGAGAAAGCGTTTGGTGACCACGATAAAGTTCTGCAGTGCTTCGGGCTAGAACAGTTTTATAGTCGGTTACCGGAGAACGTGCGATACTGGGTCTTGGATAGGCCAGACGTTTGTACGGTGGCTAAAGCCGCTGAGCTAGCCGAGGAGTTTGTGACGCGTCGGGCTCGCGGAGCTAAGGATGGTCAAAAGGGTGAATTTGGCTCGAAGTTCGAGAGGCCGAAGTTCACACCCATGAGAGCAAAGGGGAACACGCGTAGTGCGGATGCGAGTGGAAGCAGTGCGACCGAACCTAAGGAGACGGCGGCAGCCGAAGCCGAACGCAGAAAGCGGTTCGAGATGAGGCGAGCGGGCGTTTGTTATACGTGCCAGAAGCCGGGTCACTTTTCGGCGCAGTGTCCGGAAACAACACCAAAAGTTGTGTTTTTTTCAATAGGCAGCACTGACGAGAACATGAAGCTTCTCGAGCCTTACATGCGAGACCTCCTCGTGAACGGGAAAGAGTGCCGAGTGCTTCGCGATTCCGCAGCTACGATGGATGTAGTTCACCCATCTTACGTAGAACCCCATATGTTCACGGGCGAGTGCGCGTGGATCAAGCAAGCCGTGGAAGCTCATAGCGTGTGTCTGCCAGTAGCAAAGGTGCTTATTGAAGGACCTTTCGGAGCGCTTGAGACAGAGGCGGCAGTGTCATCTATGCTGCCACCCCAGTACCCGTACCTATTTTCAAACAGGTCCGATCACCTCCTGCGCGAGAAGGGGCTTTTGTTTGGTGAAGCTAGTGTTCAGGCCTTAACCAGATCGAAGGTTCGGGAGCTCGCTGCAAAGGCGGTAGTTGCGGGGCCGACGTTATCAAACAACGAAAAAGGGTCAGAGGCGCAGCAAGCTGATATTCCGAGCACGCCCGAACTGAATAAACTTGAGTCTGTAACGTTAAAGGCGCCAGATACTGGAGAGGAAACGCCCGACACGGGAAAGTTAGAAGAGCTATCTACTGATTTGCTCATCGCGCCTACGTCAGACGGACTTGATAGGTTGCTAAAAGTCAGCCGGTCGGCTTTGATAGCCGAGCAAAAAAAGGATGGTAGCCTAGAAAACATACGCTGCAATGTCAAAGAAGGTATCGCCAGGAAAACTGCGCGTTTTGTGGAAAGAGGTGGAGTCCTGTACCGGAAGTATCTAGACCGCAGAGGAGTGGAGTTCGATCAGCTGGTCGTGCCTCAATGCTATCGTCAGGATCTGTTGCGCTTGTCGCATGGGGGTTCGTGGTCCGGACACCTAGGAGTTAAGAAAACTAAGGACCGTCTCTTGCAAGAGTACTATTGGCCAGGGTGTTTTCGGGACGCAGACCATTTCGTGAGGACATGTGACACTTGTCAGCGGGTGGGCAAACCAGGGGACAAATCGAGGGCGCCGTTGAAATTGGTACCTATCATTACGGAGCCTTTTAGACGGCTCGTTATTGATACTGTGGGACCTCTGCCGGTAACAGCCACGGGGTACAGACACATTTTGACTGTGATCTGCCCAGCGACAAAGTTCCCTGAAGCAGTGCCGCTTAAAGAACTCAGCTCAGTTGAGATAGTTAATGCACTACTGTCCATATTTGCGCGAGTTGGTTTTCCTGCAGAAATTCAATCAGATCAGGGCACAGTGTTTACTAGCGCTTTGACGACAACTTTTCTCGAAAGGTGTGGGGTAAAGCTGCTACACAGCTCAGTGTACCACCCACAGTCGAATTCCGTTGAGAAGCTCCACTCCGTCATGAAGCGCGTGTTGAGAGCGTTGTGTTTTGAACATCGAACTGACTGGGAGCTGTGTTTGCCTGGGGTGATGTTTGCGTTAAGAACCGCGCCGCATGCGGCTACGGGGTTTTCGCCAGCTGAACTGGTGTACGGTCGCTCGCTTCGATCTCCGCTTCGCATGCTTCGAGAATCGTGGGAAGGTAGGGGCGACGACCCAGTCGTGGTGGAGTACGTGCTTAAGCTCCTCGAACGCTTAAGAAGGGCACAGGAGTTGTCAGGTGAAGCAATGACAAAGGCCCAGCAGAGGGCCAAGGTTTATTATGATCGGACAGCCAGGGCCCGTCGTTTTGAGGTTGGCGATGAGGTCATGATATTGCGCACATCGCTAAACAACAAACTAGACGTGCAGTGGGAGGGCCCAGCACGAATTGTTCAGAAACTGTCGGACGTTAACTACGTGGTAAGTGTGCCAGGAAAGCGGAAAGCACAGCAAGTTTACCACTGTAATCTGCTCAAACCTTATAGACAAAGGGAGGCAGTGGTGTGCATGATGATAAACGTTCCTGAAGAGCTTCCGGTCGAGCTTCCAGGATTAGGCTCAGTGACGAACAGGGAAGACACCGGTCAAGTCATTAGTGACCTTATCAGTAAAGCACCGCTGTCGCCCGAGCAGAAAACCGAACTACACCAGCTATTACAAGAGTTTCAAGGTCTGTTCTCTGAGAGGCCTGGTAGGACTTCTGTACTTACTCATGATATAGAACTTACCTCCCCAGAGCCAGTACGATCCAAGGCGTATCGGGTGTCACCCCGCCAGAGCGATATTATGGAGGCTGAGGTAAAGAAAATGCTACAGCTCGGTGTTATTGAGGCAGGTGAGAGTGATTATACCTCCCCTTTGATTTTAGTTGAGGTACCGGGCAAGGAACCTCGTCCTTGCGTCGACTACCGCAGGCTTAATTCCATCACTAAGGATCAAATTTATCCGATCCCTAACATCGAGGAGCGCCTTGAGAAAGTTAGTAGCGCTCAGTTTATTTCCACCCTAGATCTTGTCAGGGGTTATTGGCAGGTTCCACTTACAGAAGAGGCTAGTAGGTATGCGGCGTTCATTTCACCAATGGGAACATTCCGTCCTAAAGTGTTGAGTTTTGGTTTGAAGAACGCGCCATACTGTTTTTCAAGTCTCATGGATAAAGTGTTGCGGGGACAGCAAGAATTCGCTTTACCGTATCTAGACGACGTAGCGATATTCTCCGCATCCTGGTCTGAGCATATGGCACACTTGCGGGCAGTGCTAACCCGCCTGCGCGAAGCGGGCTTGACAGTCAAGGCTCCTAAGTGCCAGTTAGCACAGGCCGAGGTTGTCTACCTCGGTCACGTGATTGGTCAGGGTCGTCGCCGCCCCTCTGAAATAAAAGTGGCCGCTGTGCGAGACTTTCCGCAACCGCGCACAAAGACCGATATTCGGTCGTTCTTGGGTGTCGCCGGCTACTATCAGAGGTACATCCCTAGGTACTCTGATATCGCGGCTCCCCTGACGGATGCTCTAAGAAAGACAGAGCCTCAAACAGTCGTCTGGGACGAGACAAAGGAAAGAGCTTTTAGCGCCCTAAAGAGTGCCCTAACAAGCCAGCCTGTGCTACGATCGCCAGACTATACAAAAGGGTTCATTGTTCAGTGCGATGCTAGTGAGCGAGGCATGGGCGTTGTACTGTGCCAACGGGAAAATGGAGAAGTAGAACACCCCGTCCTGTATGCTAGTCGTAAGCTGACCAGTCGTGAGCAGGCGTATAGCGCCACCGAGAAAGAGTGTGCGTGTCTCGTGTGGGCCGTTCAGAAATTGTCATGCTATCTAGCCGGCTCGAGGTTTATCATTGAGACGGATCACTGCCCTCTCCAATGGCTGCAGACCATCTCTTCCAAAAATGGCCGCCTCCTGCGCTGGAGCCTCGCTTTACAACAATATTCCTTTGAGGTGCGTTACAAAAAGGGGAGTCTCAACGGTAACGCCGATGGCTTAAGTCGAAGCCCCTAACGTAGGAATCAGCCTCAAAATTGTTGGTTACTGATGTTTTTCTTCCTGAGGCAGGATTTTTTTTAACATATTGCTTTTGTTTAGTGTTTCAAAGTGATGATATGCTTTCTAGTGCAATTTTTCAATTTGTGGACGCGTTCTGAGTGATGCTAGACTACTGTAAGGAACTAGGCAGTGGTATAAAAAGGGGAAAGAGCCTGGCAGGGCTTAGTGAGGGTTGTGCCGTGCTTGCTGACTGAGCGGTTGAGTTTCAGCGTAGTTCTAACGCTTGCCGGGAACGAGAACAAAAATGTGAACTCTCCCGAAGTCACTTTGCAGTGTCCCGTGCGAACCTGAACTAGAGAACGAGGCCTTCTCTGTGCGCTGCGCTCGAGAAACGTCGAGGGACGCCCAACTTCGGTTATGAGCATCATCGAGCGACTTCCCTCCGGACAGCGGATGCAGTCCCCTGTCCATCGGGATCTCCTTCCCCCGGCGGGGCGGTCTGTTGCGTTTCGCCTGCGACACGTGGTTTTGCCGGCGCGACTGCGGCGGGGCGGCAGACATTTTGGCCCGATCGTCATCGCCGCAACACTCATCGCCAGGTGTTTCCAGGCGCGACTGCGGCGATGCGACCGCATAGGGATCATCCTCGCATTCCAGTCATTGTGCCCGAAACAGGCGATGCCAAAGCAGGGACCATCCTCTCATTCCAGTCATTGTGCCCGAAACAGGCGATGCCAAAGCAGGGACCATCCTCTCATTCCAGTCATTGTGCCCGAAACAGGCGATGCCAAAGCAGGGACCATCCTCTCATTACAGTCATTGTGCCCGACCGGCAGCGCTACAACAGGGTGCTACGAGATCGTGCTCGACAGGGTGCTACGAGATCGTGCTCGTCATGGTGCTACGGCATCGCTACGACAGTGTGCGTCACCATTAGCCCATTGTACATTCACGTGCTCGTCTTTTGAGGGGTTCCTTCTTGCCCTCAACTGCGAGAGTATAAAAACAGCTGCCCCCGGACGCAAAAAGAGAGGGCTCCGATTTCTTCTGTTGAGTGAAGTGCTCTTCCGTCTCTCTACTTCGGTCAAACCTGACCGCCAACTCTTTGCGATGTTAAAATAAACAAGTTGTTTCGTTGTTACCAGTCGACTCATGCTTTGCCGGGACCTTCGGATGCTTCCAGTTGTACCCCAGGCCGCCAGGCCAACGCTACCCTTGGGGCTTGCGACCCAGGTACAACCACGGGCGTCAGCGCCGAGTTCCCAACAGATCGTACCAGCGGTGCGATCCAAACATCTGGTGGCAGCGGTGGGATCGCGACAACGGAGGCCAGCAGCGAAGAGATGCAGTTGACTGTATGCTGAGCAGCTCATCGACGATCCGGGAGCAGTGCAACGAGCCCTGTGTGACGACTGGTTGCCTGCAGCGGAACGACTGCGCGGAATTCCTGCCTGCGAGGTTTGGTGAGTGCGGGACTTTCTTCTTCTGAGCTTTGCCAGGCTTTTGTTAGTGTCAGAAACAGAGCTGGTAATTGTGGTTGTCGTTGCTGCCGGGTTAGTTTGCGGCAAGACAATAGTAAGCAGTAGAGAAAGCAGCATTCAGAGCAGCCATGGATTTGAAGTCGTTGCGCAAACCGAAATTGTTGGAGCTTGCAAGAGAGTTGGGTCTGGATGTCTCAGACAAACTAAGAAAACCTGAACTGCTAAAGGCTATTCTTGAGTTAGAGGCTGAGGATGACGAGCTGTCGGAATGCCTTGAGACTATTGAGGAGAGGTCAAAAAGACAGGAGCGCGAACTTAAAGAACAGAAAGAAAAAGAAGAGCGTGAACTTAAAGAACAGAAAGAAAAAGAAGAGCGCGAACACGCTTTGGAAATGAAGCGTCTCGAGGTAGAGATGGAACGCGCTCGTAATGGAAGTCAGGCACACGGTGCAGGAGAACGAGTATTGTTCAAAATGACTGACCTGATGCGGCCGTTTAAGCTTGGAGAGGACATTGGTTTGTTCCTGGTTAACTTTGAGCGAACGTGCGAGAAGCAGGGGTTCTCTCGGGAAACGTGGCCACAGCGCTTGCTCACTTTGTTACCCGGCGAGGCGGCCGACGTAGTCGCTCGCTTGGATAGAGAGGAGGCAGAGGATTTCGACAAAGTAAAATCGAGTCTGCTAAAAAAGTACCGGCTGTCTGCGGAGGCGTTCCGTCGGAAGTTTCGGGAAAATGAGAAAGGCAAAAGTGAGTCATATACAGAGTTTGCGTATAGGCTTATGTCGAACATGCAGGAGTGGCTCAAAGAAGAGAAAGCGTTTGGTGACCACGATAAAGTTCTGCAGTGCTTCGGGCTAGAACAGTTTTATAGTCGGTTACCGGAGAACGTGCGATACTGGGTCTTGGATAGGCCAGACGTTTGTACGGTGGCTAAAGCCGCTGAGCTAGCCGAGGAGTTTGTGACGCGTCGGGCTCGCGGAGCTAAGGATGGTCAAAAGGGTGAATTTGGCTCGAAGTTCGAGAGGCCGAAGTTCACACCCATGAGAGCAAAGGGGAACACGCGTAGTGCGGATGCGAGTGGAAGCAGTGCGACCGAACCTAAGGAGACGGCGGCAGCCGAAGCCGAACGCAGAAAGCGGTTCGAGATGAGGCGAGCGGGCGTTTGTTATACGTGCCAGAAGCCGGGTCACTTTTCGGCGCAGTGTCCGGAAACAACACCAAAAGTTGTGTTTTTTTCAATAGGCAGCACTGACGAGAACATGAAGCTTCTCGAGCCTTACATGCGAGACCTCCTCGTGAACGGGAAAGAGTGCCGAGTGCTTCGCGATTCCGCAGCTACGATGGATGTAGTTCACCCATCTTACGTAGAACCCCATATGTTCACGGGCGAGTGCGCGTGGATCAAGCAAGCCGTGGAAGCTCATAGCGTGTGTCTGCCAGTAGCAAAGGTGCTTATTGAAGGACCTTTCGGAGCGCTTGAGACAGAGGCGGCAGTGTCATCTATGCTGCCACCCCAGTACCCGTACCTATTTTCAAACAGGTCCGATCACCTCCTGCGCGAGAAGGGGCTTTTGTTTGGTGAAGCTAGTGTTCAGGCCTTAACCAGATCGAAGGTTCGGGAGCTCGCTGCAAAGGCGGTAGTTGCGGGGCCGACGTTATCAAACAACGAAAAAGGGTCAGAGGCGCAGCAAGCTGATATTCCGAGCACGCCCGAACTGAATAAACTTGAGTCTGTAACGTTAAAGGCGCCAGATACTGGAGAGGAAACGCCCGACACGGGAAAGTTAGAAGAGCTATCTACTGATTTGCTCATCGCGCCTACGTCAGACGGACTTGATAGGTTGCTAAAAGTCAGCCGGTCGGCTTTGATAGCCGAGCAAAAAAAGGATGGTAGCCTAGAAAACATACGCTGCAATGTCAAAGAAGGTATCGCCAGGAAAACTGCGCGTTTTGTGGAAAGAGGTGGAGTCCTGTACCGGAAGTATCTAGACCGCAGAGGAGTGGAGTTCGATCAGCTGGTCGTGCCTCAATGCTATCGTCAGGATCTGTTGCGCTTGTCGCATGGGGGTTCGTGGTCCGGACACCTAGGAGTTAAGAAAACTAAGGACCGTCTCTTGCAAGAGTACTATTGGCCAGGGTGTTTTCGGGACGCAGACCATTTCGTGAGGACATGTGACACTTGTCAGCGGGTGGGCAAACCAGGGGACAAATCGAGGGCGCCGTTGAAATTGGTACCTATCATTACGGAGCCTTTTAGACGGCTCGTTATTGATACTGTGGGACCTCTGCCGGTAACAGCCACGGGGTACAGACACATTTTGACTGTGATCTGCCCAGCGACAAAGTTCCCTGAAGCAGTGCCGCTTAAAGAACTCAGCTCAGTTGAGATAGTTAATGCACTACTGTCCATATTTGCGCGAGTTGGTTTTCCTGCAGAAATTCAATCAGATCAGGGCACAGTGTTTACTAGCGCTTTGACGACAACTTTTCTCGAAAGGTGTGGGGTAAAGCTGCTACACAGCTCAGTGTACCACCCACAGTCGAATTCCGTTGAGAAGCTCCACTCCGTCATGAAGCGCGTGTTGAGAGCGTTGTGTTTTGAACATCGAACTGACTGGGAGCTGTGTTTGCCTGGGGTGATGTTTGCGTTAAGAACCGCGCCGCATGCGGCTACGGGGTTTTCGCCAGCTGAACTGGTGTACGGTCGCTCGCTTCGATCTCCGCTTCGCATGCTTCGAGAATCGTGGGAAGGTAGGGGCGACGACCCAGTCGTGGTGGAGTACGTGCTTAAGCTCCTCGAACGCTTAAGAAGGGCACAGGAGTTGTCAGGTGAAGCAATGACAAAGGCCCAGCAGAGGGCCAAGGTTTATTATGATCGGACAGCCAGGGCCCGTCGTTTTGAGGTTGGCGATGAGGTCATGATATTGCGCACATCGCTAAACAACAAACTAGACGTGCAGTGGGAGGGCCCAGCACGAATTGTTCAGAAACTGTCGGACGTTAACTACGTGGTAAGTCTGCCAGGAAAGCGGAAAGCACAGCAAGTTTACCACTGTAATCTGCTCAAACCTTATAGACAAAGGGAGGCAGTGGTGTGCATGATGATAAACGTTCCTGAAGAGCTTCCGGTCGAGCTTCCAGGATTAGGCTCAGTGACGAACAGGGAAGACACCGGTCAAGTCATTAGTGACCTTATCAGTAAAGCACCGCTGTCGCCCGAGCAGAAAACCGAACTACACCAGCTATTACAAGAGTTTCAAGGTCTGTTCTCTGAGAGGCCTGGTAGGACTTCTGTACTTACTCATGATATAGAACTTACCTCCCCAGAGCCAGTACGATCCAAGGCGTATCGGGTGTCACCCCGCCAGAGCGATATTATGGAGGCTGAGGTAAAGAAAATGCTACAGCTCGGTGTTATTGAGGCAGGTGAGAGTGATTATACCTCCCCTTTGATTTTAGTTGAGGTACCGGGCAAGGAACCTCGTCCTTGCGTCGACTACCGCAGGCTTAATTCCATCACTAAGGATCAAATTTATCCGATCCCTAACATCGAGGAGCGCCTTGAGAAAGTTAGTAGCGCTCAGTTTATTTCCACCCTAGATCTTGTCAGGGGTTATTGGCAGGTTCCACTTACAGAAGAGGCTAGTAGGTATGCGGCGTTCATTTCACCAATGGGAACATTCCGTCCTAAAGTGTTGAGTTTTGGTTTGAAGAACGCGCCATACTGTTTTTCAAGTCTCATGGATAAAGTGTTGCGGGGACAGCAAGAATTCGCTTTACCGTATCTAGACGACGTAGCGATATTCTCCGCATCCTGGTCTGAGCATATGGCACACTTGCGGGCAGTGCTAACCCGCCTGCGCGAAGCGGGCTTGACAGTCAAGGCTCCTAAGTGCCAGTTAGCACAGGCCGAGGTTGTCTACCTCGGTCACGTGATTGGTCAGGGTCGTCGCCGCCCCTCTGAAATAAAAGTGGCCGCTGTGCGAGACTTTCCGCAACCGCGCACAAAGACCGATATTCGGTCGTTCTTGGGTGTCGCCGGCTACTATCAGAGGTACATCCCTAGGTACTCTGATATCGCGGCTCCCCTGACGGATGCTCTAAGAAAGACAGAGCCTCAAACAGTCGTCTGGGACGAGACAAAGGAAAGAGCTTTTAGCGCCCTAAAGAGTGCCCTAACAAGCCAGCCTGTGCTACGATCGCCAGACTATACAAAAGGGTTCATTGTTCAGTGCGATGCTAGTGAGCGAGGCATGGGCGTTGTACTGTGCCAACGGGAAAATGGAGAAGTAGAACACCCCGTCCTGTATGCTAGTCGTAAGCTGACCAGTCGTGAGCAGGCGTATAGCGCCACCGAGAAAGAGTGTGCGTGTCTCGTGTGGGCCGTTCAGAAATTGTCATGCTATCTAGCCGGCTCGAGGTTTATCATTGAGACGGATCACTGCCCTCTCCAATGGCTGCAGACCATCTCTTCCAAAAATGGCCGCCTCCTGCGCTGGAGCCTCGCTTTACAACAATATTCCTTTGAGGTGCGTTACAAAAAGGGGAGTCTCAACGGTAACGCCGATGGCTTAAGTCGAAGCCCCTAACGTAGGAATCAGCCTCAAAATTGTTGGTTACTGATGTTTTTCTTCCTGAGGCAGGATTTTTTTTAACATATTGCTTTTGTTTAGTGTTTCAAAGTGATGATATGCTTTCTAGTGCAATTTTTCAATTTGTGGACGCGTTCTGAGTGATGCTAGACTACTGTAAGGAACTAGGCAGTGGTATAAAAAGGGGAAAGAGCCTGGCAGGGCTTAGTGAGGGTTGTGCCGTGCTTGCTGACTGAGCGGTTGAGTTTCAGCGTAGTTCTAACGCTTGCCGGGAACGAGAACAAAAATGTGAACTCTCCCGAAGTCACTTTGCAGTGTCCCGTGCGAACCTGAACTAGAGAACGAGGCCTTCTCTGTGCGCTGCGCTCGAGAAACGTCGAGGGACGCCCAACTTCGGTTATGAGCATCATCGAGCGACTTCCCTCCGGACAGCGGATGCAGTCCCCTGTCCATCGGGATCTCCTTCCCCCGGCGGGGCGGTCTGTTGCGTTTCGCCTGCGACACGTGGTTTTGCCGGCGCGACTGCGGCGGGGCGGCAGACATTTTGGCCCGATCGTCATCGCCGCAACACTCATCGCCAGGTGTTTCCAGGCGCGACTGCGGCGATGCGACCGCATAGGGATCATCCTCGCATTCCAGTCATTGTGCCCGAAACAGGCGATGCCAAAGCAGGGACCATCCTCTCATTCCAGTCATTGTGCCCGAAACAGGCGATGCCAAAGCAGGGACCATCCTCTCATTCCAGTCATTGTGCCCGAAACAGGCGATGCCAAAGCAGGGACCATCCTCTCATTACAGTCATTGTGCCCGACCGGCAGCGCTACAACAGGGTGCTACGAGATCGTGCTCGACAGGGTGCTACGAGATCGTGCTCGTCATGGTGCTTAGGCATCGCTACGACAGTGTGCGTCACCATTAGCCCATTGTACATTCACGTGCTCGTCTTTTGAGGGGTTCCTTCTTGCCCTCAACTGCGAGAGTATAAAAACAGCTGCCCCCGGACGCAAAAAGAGAGGGCTCCGATTTCTTCTGTTGAGTGAAGTGCTCTTCCGTCTCTCTACTTCGGTCAAACCTGACCGCCAACTCTTTGCGATGTTAAAATAAACAAGTTGTTTCGTTGTTACCAGTCGACTCATGCTTTGCCGGGACCTTCGGATGCTTCCAGTTGTACCCCAGGCCGCCAGGCCAACGCTACCCTTGGGGCTTGCGACCCAGGTACAACCACGGGCGTCAGCGCCGAGTTCCCAACAGATCGTACCAGCGGTGCGATCCAAACAGTGCTTTCTGTTGCGACTATAATTTCGGTGCAATTAATCACGATACACGACCGGTGACACCTGCTCCTGCGTAATATATTGGAGCAAAGGACAGCGTTCTTGAGATATTTCATTGGCCGTTGCATATGTACAACAATGTAAACAAGGTTCTTGAATGACAAAGTTTCATCAACATATTTGTCCTCAACTTGCTCATTTCATGGCCTTTACATTTTTGATATCAGCGGCATGCACTGCTTTGCTGGTTTCGAACTGATATAGTTCTAAAGTTCATGTGATATTTTCTTTACTTATTAAATAGACAAACAAATATCTCAAAAATATATCAGCATCTTTGGCAGTGACAATACAGTATGTATTTGATCCATGAATTCATGTATTTGATCCCTCGACAAATTGTTTAAGAGGAAGCTTTAGCTCGGGCCCAGTTCCGACGCGGTCTATTCAAATACATGTAAAACGCAGAAACGCTTTTCCGAGTAACCTCTGGATCGCTTTTAATGAAATTTGTTGCATTTGAGAGAGAAAGTTAAATTCGAGTGTCTGTTGGAAAGGGAATTTTGATTTATGGTCTGAATTTTGTTTAAAATATCTTGAAAAACTTGAAATTTCGAAAAAAGTTGAAGCACGACGTTTACAAATTAATTGCTCTGCATCAAGAACAGATATTGCGGTTCTGTAAACGGCATCTGTTAAAACACTCAAAGCGGAGAAATTTGATACGTCAATTCGTATCTTACGTGAATTTGTTACGTTGTGCACAAGGATTCTGCAAAAACCGTATTTCCATAATATCAATTTTTTAGAATAATGTATAACAATATAATTTTGTCCGCTATTGATATACTATTAGATGCAATTCACAGAATTTTGATATCATTTTTCGTTATTGTGTTACAGTTTCAAACTTCATAGTTTAGCTTTCTGAAAATTTGCGATTTATGCCAATTTTTAATAAAGAAGTGGCTGCCTAAATAAAAAATCCAAAACGAAAAATCACTAGAATTTAAGTTTTTCTTATAATTGCAAGAAACCTCGTCAAATTTGGTGCAGTGGTTGCCGAGAAAAACAAATTCTCCTTCTACATGTATTTAGATACGAACACCCGAGCTAAAGCTTCCTCTTAAAGAGGAGGCCGAGCTGCAAAGTGAGCCCCCTCCCCCCCCCCCCCCCGAACGAAATTTCTGGCTACGCCACTGGCTGCTGCCCATTGTCTGGCGTCTTCAAAGGCCCCTGAAAAGGCACCGCAAGGCATCTCCTTCCAGGAAATCCCCCTGCTTCAGTCGAACCGTGAAGGCGTTGGCGATTTCACTAACAATAGCTGATCGCGTTTAGTCATGCGGCGCCGAGGGGGTGTCGACGCGGCACCTCGCGGCCCCTACGAAACGAGTCACCGCGGCAGGTGTTGAAGGCTTCATGGTATCTTCGGGGAAGCTCGCCACGCTCGCAGCTGCAGCTGGCTGCGAAAACTTGCATGTTGCCACCTCGTCAGGCCATTCCTAACAACTCCTAGGTAAGCGCTGAGATTTAAAATGGATGGCATTAACAGTCATTAAACAAGCATTAAACAGTCCGCAGTCGAGATAAGCATGCGACATTTAGTGTATTAGTGCAATGTACTACTTCTCGAGCACAACTTTCTTTGTCTATGAAGGGAAAGCTACAGAGCCAAAGCGCGCACAAGTGAGAGCGCTTCTGAAGAGAGTCCCACGTTTTAATCCACGTTTGTTTAGGCTGGGGAAACGGAAACATAAACACCTTATTAGCAACAGTCAAATAGGACGGAATTCACCACTGAGTGTGAAGGTTTACTAATTTTGCGGCTTTTCTCTTCCGCGTCTGGGGAAACGCGAAACCGTCGCACATGGAACCTGCGTCAATTCAGCGTCTGTTCCGAGCAACCGAAAGCACTGTCAAAGGTATTGGTCAAACACTGCCGGACTACTTGGCATGATAACAGATATTCAGCAGCCACGTGCCCGTAGCTTTCCCTTCACTGCCACAGAAAGTTGTCCGCGAGTATAGAAGCCCTTTTTAGTTCATTGTAGCATTGGTAAAAAAAAAAAGACCGGAAGAGATTGATATCACCGGATTCGCAACAAGCATATATAACGGTACAAGGTGGTTGCAGTAAACCCCCGCGAAGTCACTGTAAAAACCGGAAAAAAAAATCGAGATAAGCGGAGTTTGGAGATAAGTGAAATCACGAAAACAGAAGCCTTCTGCCGCGCATAGACCGCATGGAGCCTTTCCAAAACACCGTTCGTAATAACTTCGGACACTAGAGAGTTTTAGTTTAGGGGACGCAAGCGGCTTGCGTACGCAAGAACTAAGGTCCACGGTACTGCGCATGCGCAGTACCGTCGCCCCTAGTTCTTGCGTACGCAAGCCGCTTGCGTCCCCTAAACTAAAGCTCTCCTCTTACGCGTGCATCGGAACCGGAGACCTCGCGGCGTCTGCGGGCAACGGCGTTACTTTAGCACTGTGCCAAGACAGCATGCTTGGGCACAGAGTCAAGACGATCGATCCTAATGACACATTTGAAGCCAGTCATCCGAGCATAACAATTTTTCGGACATACAGAAAGCATCGTAACGAATTCTGGGCAAGTTATACTTCGAAAACCGAAATTATAATACAGAAGAGCGCAATTGCCAAGCTTTAGCAGACGCCCACAAATGACAAGGCATTTACGCCTCGCCGTCGTACAAGCCTGAAGTGAGCGTCTCACTGAAACGCTATGTGATTGCATGCTGGCTTCTTTTAAACGCAGCGCGTGTACTGATCGCGCCTTGTCAGGATTGGGGGCTCAATCCCATCGCTCGTGATCCGTTGTCAAGATTGGAGTCCGGCATGAATTCGAAGGTAGCTGGCCCATGCCGTCGTCCAACTTATCCACGCTGAGGACGTTGATGAAGGGAAGGACTGCTTCTCATTGAGAACGAGGAATACGGGTTTATTTACAGTATTTACACGCAGTTGCCTCGTTATATTCGACGTCAACTGTATTTTAATACCGTTCATTCGCGACTGCATTACTGCCTGCTTGTCTGGGGCACCACTACTAGGTCTAACATGGAAAGCCTCCATCGATTACAGAAAAAAAGTGTGCGCTTTATTGAAAATCTACCACAACGTGAATCAACATCTGTATATTGTTCGCAGAATCGCATCCTGGACATTGAATCACTATACAAACTGCGACTATCAGAGTTTGCATATTCAGATTTCAAAATTGATCCACAACTTTTCTCTTTGAGGTATACCAAACATGAATCCCACTACGAGTTTAGGAGAACCAACTTCACCAAGTTTAAATGCAGGACGAATTACGGGACACAACTGATAAATTGGCAAATTCCTAATGTGTTAAACCTTTATCCTGCTCTGATAGACTTTATGGAAAAATGTTGCTCTTTGCCTGCTTTCCGAAGCCAGGCAAAGAGATTTTTCTTAAATCGTGTATAAACCAGTTAGAAATTTGTTTCCTTTGTTCTTTTTTGTCAAGTGAACATATTTGTCATGTGAACATTTTTTTTTGTCGTATGGGAGATGCAGTTAGGATTCCTTGCTTTGTTTTTTCTTTTCTTGGTCAAGTGAACATGTTTGTAGGTAATTAATTAGATTGATTTGAATGTACAGTGTATGTATATTGCTGTATGTGAATTGTTATAATCTTCCCGTAACAAACAAAAATTGTACTTCGCAACTTACCATGTCGAAACTGTGCCTGCGTGAATTCAGGGTGTCTAGGGCCTAGTCAGGTGACCACGTGTGTCACCTTTAGCCCTCTTCACCCGGACAACTGTATATTGTCTAAATTTCAATAAAGTCAAAGTCAAAGTTCATCAGTCTTGCATGACTGCGAGAGAAAGTACGTCAGTCTAACACGACTGCTTGAGAGAGTGTCTCAGTCCAACATGACTGCTTAAGAAAAGTCTGTCGAGCATCCGCACAACAGCAGTTTTTAAACACTCGGTCCTCCCGCAATACAAGGCGACGCGAACGTTCGTTTAGTCATCGCAAACTAGCCGCCTCTCCGCAGGACGGTTTACACACACACATGCACACACACACACGTGTTCACAGTCCGAAACCGACACTACACGAATTTCGTAGAACTCGGAGCCTTCCGGGTAGCGCGTTGTCTTGCGTCTTGGTCGGTGCGTGGGAAGGAGCCTCCGTCGGCGTTCCCGCGGGAACTCCCCCGCCCGTAGGAGAGCAGGCCCGCGTTGTCGTGTTGCGCGCAAAGCCTGCTTCGTCGAACTCTTTCAGTCACAACGCATCCTAGCTGAAGCGACGCAGAGTAGAGGATGCGCGTATTGTTACCGACACAAAGTCGACTTAGTCACGCCGTGGCTAGAGGTTGGCGGCGACGCTCCCGGAATGTTGCCTCCACAGTCGCAACTGGTTGGCAAAACTTGCACTGCAGCTGGCCGTTCTTAACAGCCTCCTCAAAAGTGCCGATCACCTTGCCCAAGGTCACGATTATTACGCTATGACCAAGATGGCGTGACGATGACAGCACGGCGAGAGTCAGAGGACAAAGCTGGAATGACGGCAATGCAGCGACCACGACAATATCAAGACCACAAGACCTAGTAGTCGAAGCTATTATACACCTTGGGCCACTGAATTGGAGCAGAAAGCATGAATGACGACGACGGCGGGACGAGAGTCAGGTCATGAAGCTGGAATGACGAATGACAACGATGGAACTAGGACACGACCCCATTTTGGTAGGCAACTTGAGCCACTGGGTCGGCGTGATAGATAGATAGATAGATAGATAGATAGATAGATAGATAGATAGATAGATAGATAGATAGATAGATAGATAGATAGATAGATAGATAGATAGATAGATAGATAGATACCAACCATCTGCTATTACACAGCAGCAGCAGTTGGTTGTTTATTGAAGTAAATAAATAGGTAAACGAAAATTAAGCAAATGAGAGCTGACCGCACTGTAACTGTCCAGCGCAGTCCGTTGATACCTAAACGGCGGTCAGCAATAGGGGAATGGAGGCAGGGGAGTAAATGGACATGGAGAATGGATAACAGAGAATACTAGCTTTAAGATTGGAACTTTTTTATGTATATACAACAGAGCGACTAGGTGAAATTTATCCCTACTTCGCTTGTGAAGCGACTTTCTCGAGAGAGTTTGTCACTCGGCCATGCACACCCGCACTATTAGGTCACGTATACGTGACCTAACAGTGCCGGTGTTTGGCGAGGCCCGACTACTCGAGGAAGTCGCACACTATTTTGCGAGCTGCCTCTCGCGCGTGATAGGTACTACGTGTCCATAAGAACTCCTCGGCGCTATCGGGCGGCAGTTTTGCTGCGCACTAGCAGCTCAAGAGTTCCTCCCACGGTGCCTGGGAGAAGCACTGCACTACAGAAGCGAGCGTTTGAAAACGGGAGCACCAAAAGAAGAAGAAAAAAATCATGAGCCATTCCACTCTGTGAAGGTGGTTGACCGGCGAAGCTCTTTGGCACAGGACACGGAGGTGACGCATAACTTTGAACAAAGTTACGAACTCATTTATTTTCTTGCTGGGTGGTCATCGTGACGAAAGGTACGCACACTATTTATTGTCTTGATCGGCGGTCATGATTTCACTGGTAACTACAATCACATTCTTTGATAATGTCAAATCGATGCACGTACGCCGCTGGATGGTCGGTTGGGCCGGACCGGTGTGGCATATCGCAAGGGATTTGTCTGCAACACGGAACGCGTAAACCACTCCCTTTTCGGTACCGATACATCCACACTGAAATCACTGACGATAACAAAAACAACAGGGGTAGCGTCATCACAGCAAATTCACGCAAAGTGAGTAGCCATGAACCTTACAGGACTATGAGTCATTGAATTTTTTTGCTTGCTTACGGAGGTAAGAGCCATTGCTCTCGGGGGTATGAGCCATTGATGATGACAGTTTTTGACACGCTGTTCATGATGTATGCGCGATTAGAAAGAATTTAAGCGCCATTCGCTTCAGTTTGCCGAGTGCTTGTATAACCTCTGCCTTACGGTGCTTTGAGCCATTGCATTTTTTGCTTGCTTACAGGAGTATGAATGCTTGCGGGGGTATGAGTCAATGATGATGATAGTTTTTGTTCACTGAGAACAAAAATGCATGGAACCCTAGCCATATACAGCTTCGCTGTAAAGAACGTCACCGTTAACTGCATCTGCAAGCAACGCGCTTGCGCCACTCTAACGAAGCTCTGGTGCTAACGTCACGGAGATATGTGCAGTGCCTGTAGTGGCGGCATCGGTGCCGAGCCGTCAGTGGCGGCAGCACTGAGCCATTGGTCGCTCTGAAAACTTGTAAAGCTGCCGCGTTGCACGCCGCTGCTGGAAGCTTGCCGCTATAGTGTTCGTACCTGGGACAGGATGGCGTCTGCTGCCGCAGAAGTGAGGAAACTGGATACTGCTTGAAAGAACTCTTGTTACTCAGCTTGAACAGGCTGCTGATGCTGATGTGCATGACGACAATGGCGGTGGCATTCCAGTGGGGGTGGAATGAAAAACTTCTGTGTTGCGCATTGGTTACACGTTAAAACTCCAGGTGGTTGAAATTAATCCGGGCCCCCACAGCGCGGCGTAAGTTGCTTTGTGAAGTTAAACTCTATAATTTAATTATGATGATATCAGTCTTGCAGGCGCGTCGTTAGGGTTACTGTATATGCTACCATGTGTGGGAGCCATATACAGTAACTGTAGAATACGCAGACTGCGAGCGCTCTCCATTGGCGTTAGAGTCTTTCAGAAAAGCAAAATAGGAGAAGTGATGCGGTGAATTTATTGTCACACAATGGGCGAAAAGTGGAGGATTTCTGTAGCCTGGATGATGCTCTCGGTGATGAGTGCCACCATGTGACCGAAGGCGTCCCCGTCGATGGGCCGCTGCCGGATGAGGTCTTGGAGGCCGGGGAAGGGGAGCCCCTCAGGCGAGTACAGCAGGTTCCTGCGCCCATCGTTCATTCGATATCGAGAAGCACAAGAAGGAGCATGGTCACTCTGCAGCCGGCTCGCGAGAATAACGAGAAGACATACTTGACTGAAAGGTAAAATATGGTGAACGACGAAAGAGAAGACACGCGAGCTCACCGCTTTATCGCTTGACGTTTCCGCGATTCTTTCTTGCCATTGTAAACTACCGACTATGCTAGCTGTCCATCTAACCGTACCGTTGAGACGAGACTCCGCTTCAGTGGAATGTGTGTGGGACACAGACAAGCCCGTGATGAAATTGCGAGTCGCGGCGCAGAACGTGCACGCTTTCCTAAGGCCTTCCCTGATCCCGGTCTACGCGAATGGGTTGATTGCTCTTGTGGTCCTTCGCCTTCCAGGAGAAACGAAGACCAACTGCCAGTCTTATTAGCGGGTAGGTCGCTGCTGGTTCGAATTACCGTCTGCCTTCAGCGTTCTCCAGCATGCCAATCAATACGAAGAGGTTCGTAGTACGGCCGCCGGCCCCGAAGCTTTGTAAAACGTCATTCTATTTCTGCTAACAGCAGTAGTCACCACGCGTTGTAGAAAACAACCTTTGTGTTGTCCGTGGAACTCGCAGTTGAGCAGCGAGCCTCCGAGTCCGAGACAACCGCACGTGTGCACGCTGTTCGAGATCTTCTGCGAGCGCTGACCATAAGCGAACCCCTGGCCCTTCTTGGCGGCGAGGAGTTACGGAGTCGCCATCTATCGGAAGCGCCTCGCTGGCGTAGTATGAGGGATCACGCGGCGCGCTCCTCATAGGTTTTGCTGTCAGCGCTCACTGAAAACACCACGCGCGAGCTCTCCCGGACATTTCTGTGAGTACTTTCGAAACGAGAGAAGTTGTTTACTAGTAGTCTAAATAATAATCTTGGGCAAACTGAAAGCACACAATAGTTTACAGACGCTATCTCTTTACCGAATACGTACAGTGAACGCCACTGCGCGCGGTCGCCGCGATGGAGTCTCCCGAACCGGCTTCTTGCGTGAAAGGTAGGTAGACGCTGAGAGCAAACTATGTGAAATATGTTCTTATAGTGTTTGTATAACTAAATGGAGCGTAATAGCAAGAAGCCTCAATGCAGCGATCGCGCAGATTCGCAGCGACCGACTGCGCGTCTGCATGCTTGTCCGCGCACTGTTTCGCTTTCTCCGCGCGCGCGTTCTCGATGAGCTTTAGGCCGCAGAATATGAGCATTTGACAGTATACAAGCAACCATTGTTGCGTGGGAGCTATCAGAGCTGTTCAAAAATAACTTCATTGTAGAGACTTCGACGCCTACAGGGACTATGATGTGCCGTCGCGACGATTCAATCTTTTTTTTCCTTCTAAATTCTTTGACTTTTCAATATTATTTTTCGAGTTGCGTCGCACTGTATGTTTATTGGTGTTCTCAGCGTGCAATTTCCCGCTGCTCCTTTTTTGTAATCCAGTGCATTAATTCATAACACAAACATGACCATATGCCATGCTTTTTTTAAATGTGCTTCTTACCGCTGCCTTTCAACTCCACTGAACTTGCCAGTATCTATAGCATCGACAAGTTGATAGACCAAACCGTCATAACATTAGTCGTGCAGCAGACTCGGGCGAGCGTCTCAGTGCGCGTTTTCAGAACATCGCAGACCGGGCGCCGTAGCAGAAATCTTCCTCGCGTCTGTGCTTGCTGCATACCCGAGTTGTAGCCGATGACTGTTTGCCGGTTTTATGTTTCGGGAGCCAAGCTTCACGCAGCTTCTTGTCCTGCGGCTACGTGTGAATAAGGCTGACACCGGCCTCCGTTACGTGCGTCCGGCCTTGCGGCACCGAGCAGTAGCCTACCATGTTGCGCGCCTTCAAAGGTAGCCACTACCTATTGTAGTGCTTTCAAGCGTTGTAAAGGAGACACTTGAAGCGGGAAAATTTCGCCACTAAATGAGGACCGCAGCGTACGAGGGAATTCAAACTCGTTTTCAGCTCGTTTCGGCGCTCCCGAAACAGCCGACGCGGCCGCTATGTCCACGTGATCCCTCCTAGCACGTCACGCCGACGGTGGCGCCAGCTTTTCCAGTGGTGGAGCTCGAGGCCAATATACTCTGCGCTCAGGGTGAATACATATCGGGTTTTAGAACAGCAGTTCTTAACTCAAGGCCGACCACTACTATATATATATATATATATATATATATATATATATATATATATATATATATATATATATATATATATATATATAGAGAGAGAGAGAGAGAGAGAGAGAGAGAGAGAGAGAGAGAGAGAAGTTTAATGATACGAAATGCAGAGAGGCCGGCCTGAGATACTGGGGGCGAGGTCCACCACTGGAAAAGTGGCGCCACCGTCGGTGTGACGTGGCATAAGGGATCACGTGGACACAGCGGCCGCGTCGGCTGCTTCGGAAGCGCCGAAGCGAGCTGGAAACGAAAGTTTAAAGTCCCACCTGCGCCGCGGTTCTGATTAAGTGGTGAGGCTTTAACGTCTTAGGTATCTGCTTGACGACATTTGAAAGTACTATAATAGGTAGTGGCTGCTTTGGAGGTGTGCAGCATGGTATACTACTGCTCGGTGCCGCAGTGCCGGACTTACGCAACGGAGCCCGGTGTCACCCTTATTCACACGTAGCCGCAGGACAATAAGCTGTGTGAAGCTTGGCTCGCGAAACTTAGAACCGGCAGACAGCCATCGGCTACAACTCGGGTATGCAGTAAGCACAGACGCGAGGAAGATTTATGCTACGGCGCCGGGACTGCGCGATATACGGTGAGTAGCAGAAAACGCGCACTGAGACGCTCGCCCGCGCTCGCTGCCGGGCTAATGTCATGTCGGTTTGGTCTATGAACTTGTTGATGCTAGATACTGGCAAGTTCACTGGAACGGAAAGGGAGCGTTAGACGAGACGCACATTAAAAGAAGGCATGGCATATGGTCATGTTTGTGTTATGAATTAATGCACTGGATTACGAAAAAGAAGCAGAGGGAAATCGCACGCTGAGAAGACCGATAAACATACAGTGCAACGCTACTTGAGAAATAATATTGAAACGTCCAAGAATTTAGAAGAAAAAAAAAAGGTTGAATCGTCGCGACGGCACTTCACAGTCGCCGTAGGCGTCGAAGTCTCTATAACGAAATTACTTTTGAATAGCTCTGATAGCGTGCACGCAACAATGGTTGCTTGTGTATCATCAAATGCTCATATTCTGCGGCCTAAAGCTCACGGCACGGTGCGAAAACGCGCTTGTAGCGAAAGCAAAACATTGTGCGCGGTCATGCATGCAGACGAGCAGTCGGTCGCTGCGAACCCGTGCGATCGCTGCATTGACGCTTCATTCTGTTATGTCCCATTTGGTTATACAGACAGCCCACTATAAGAACATATTTCACGTAGTTTACGCTCAGCGTTTGCCTACCTTTCACGCAAGAAGCCGGTTCGGGAGACTCCATCGCGGCGACCGCGCGCAGTGGCGTTCACTGTACGTATTCGGTAAAGAGATAGCGTCTGTAAACTATTGTGTGCTTTCAGTTTGCCCAAGATTATTATATCGACAGTCAAAAACTTCCCTCGTTTTGAGAGTACCTACATAAATGTCCAGGAGGGCTGCCGCGTGTTTTTATTGAGCGCCATAAGCGGAACCTATGAGCAGCGCACCGCGTGATCCCTCATACTACGCAAGGGAGGCGCTTCCGACAGATGGCGACTCCGTAACTCCTCGCCCCCAATATTCCTCTAGCCAGCTACTTGGTGTTGGGGGAAGGGGAAGAGGGAAAGAAGGAGGGAAGAAAGAGGAGCATGATGGGTGACGATGATGACGATGAAGGAGGATGTAAAACATATAGCAAGCAATTTGGCATGCTCAAAGCCTGCAGTCCAGGCCCGTACTTTTTAAAAAGTAGGCTGCAGAACATCTGCCCTTGTAGTACCTATGATGATGGTGATGATGATATAATCGCATCCCCTTTGAAAGGGGGCGGTTACAAATAGTCACCTAGCCTGCTTGATTTAATTAGGTATGCTATACATGTTCTTTATCTAGCATTTTTTATACATCTCCTCAATATTTTTCCCCTCCAAAATCTACCTTAATTTGTACCGCTAGCTATGACTGTCAGAGATCCGATCGTATCAATCCCTGCTTTTTTTTTCCATTAGTACTCCAAACGTCTCTTGCTTATGACGACTGATGACCGGTTGACGCTTCCGTCCACTTTAAACCCAAGTGCTTCTGGAAGGTGTAAGTTACCTACGGCTCTCACGGGGTGAATCCCTTCGCATTTCATTAGGAAGTGCTGAGTGGTCTCCGAAGTTTTGCTGCAGCATACACCATGCCTCACCTAGTTCCAAATATTGGCTCCGGTATGTTGTTCTCCTTAGGCAACCGGCTCGAGCCTCAAATAATGAGATACTGCCCTTTGTGTTCTCGTACAGATTTTCCTTTCTGATTTCCTTCTTGTCATTCTTGTAAACCTCCATGGTCCTTTTTGCTTCCGTTCTTTGAATCCGATAAAGTGTCTCGGTGTCTCTCACTCACTTTCTGACGACTCCTGGTTGTCTATTTACAGTTTCAATTACCCCGTACTTTGTTGCCAACTTTCTTGACATCTTCCTCCATTCTGTATCCACGCTTGTCAAGTACAGATACTTGTGCACTTTAGCTTCCCATTTAGATTCATCGATGTTCCCGAGTCTTTTTTCAAAACTAGTTTTGCTTTGCGCTTCTCTTAATTCAAAAGAGGCCCAACCCATGTCACCCTGCACTGACTCATTTGTGGTTTTACTGTGGGCTCCCAAAGCCAACCGGCCTACCGATCTTTGGTTAGCTTCCAACCTCGACATCCGATTTTAAGCTCCGCTTGTAGCTGTGCCGAGTGAACCCTGGCGCAGCGAACTTACTTGTGTGAGATGTGTCGAGTGGGGATACCGTGAGGCGTGATGAAGACCTTCGGGAGCCGGATAACGATGTCATTGCAGATGCGCGCGTACATGGGGCTGTGAAGAAAATCGTCGGGTTAAGGTGCAATGCGAGTGCTGCCGCAGAGCCCTCGATCGGAGCAGCGCTTTGAACAAACAAACTGGCTCTTTTACTGTCAACCACTTTTGTACCTAAGCTATACTTATATTGCTTGTACTTTGAGTGTCAGGTGTCTCAGTCAGTTACATTTTTTTTCTTCTATCATCTCGTACTGCGCGGACACATTCGTCGCCTCCGTATTGCAAGAATTTGTTAAACATGATCGGGACGCAACGATATGTATATATACACCGATTCTGGGCTTATTGACAATAACGAATTGTTGAGAGTACGAATACATCGACTATGCAAGTTCATCAAGCAGTATATCAGGTGTCTGAAGCAAATCGTTAGGACTAACAGCAGTACATGTATTCTCCAAGTAGTTTTCTCATTAGTTTGCAGTCTGTGAAACGCAGTTAGCCGATTACTAAGTTCTCTCTCCACCCCTTTCTCTCTCCTTTTTTTCCCACACCCCCAATCATGTAGAACACTAAGAGGTCACGAAGACAGCGCCCTACCAGCAGAAGCTGCAGCCCCATCTGTGGACTTACTTCAGCCTAAGCCAACCTCGCATGAATTATTGTAACTAGACAAGCTAACTGCAGCGAAAAATCATAGATTTCATTTTTCCCCTTCTGAGAAAAGAGCGTGGTTAATTCTACGCCCAATTTATAAAGATGGGGTCTCCAAGACCAAAATTGGAGTAAATGGTGCTTCCCGCATTTCCACTCGCCTAGCATAATTTTTTTGAATACATATGTGCATTGTGATCAACTGCATGTGCGCCGTCATCCACGATACCTTCCAGTCACCGGCAATAGGTTCGCGACCAGACTTGTGCAAAGTGTGTGACAACCCTTAGATGAAGCTTTAGGGGGGGGGGGGAACAGATAAGTGTGCTCTCCAACATAAAAGCGCTGCCATGTTTGTCAAGTTCCATTGCCAACCCTTAACGAGTACTTGCTCCGAAATTGTTCCATATACCGGGCAAGCGAGACGCTTGCAATGCTTCGAGAAAGCAGTCATTACTGCTCTTTCGCACTATTGTGCGAAAGAATAGACGGGGGGTAGCTAACAGCTTTTCCAAGTTACATGCGTCCTACCCTTCGACAACGTTCTACTAACCTCCGAAGGCCTTTGAAGGCCTTTGGCTCATATTTGATCATTTTGCGATAGCTTCCGCTATGCCAATTCGCCCTTTTTGAACTTCCGAACAACTTCGGTATCGTCTTCACACTACCTTAGATCCGTTCACCCAACCTGTGGTGTCTTTGATACGCCCAATTTGGCACACTATCATTCCGCTCCTGCGCGCTACAATCGTCACCAGCATCGAGCGCGCGGCGTGCAACGCTCTCAACATTATGTTTGATTGTGGCGGATTTAATACTCTTGAGCGCATGCCGAAGAAACATTTTAACCGACGTCCTGATGGCGCACTAACGCTCAGGTTCAAATCACGCTTCATGCGCATTTATTTGAATGACACTCAACATTGTCATGCTAGCGTTTTCAGCTTTACATGCGCAAATGACTATTTCCGTTATTGATATCGCCCGTAAAACGAAGGGAATATGCGAAGTGGGCTTCCCTGCACACAAAATCTTATTGAGGGGAAACTACCTTCAAAGAGCGCGTTTTTAAAGACCCACGTGTGAGCGCCTTCCAAACCGCGTTGAAATTCTGAACTGCAGACTATCGCCTCTAACAGACCTTAAATTATTCCCAAGTACACCGTTTAAACTGTTGAACACTCGAAGACCCAGATATTACGGGCGCAGGCAAGCGCTCAGAAGGACAGCATCCGCGCACTTTGTCCTTACAAAAAATGGTCCAGCTTCAGGGTAAAGTCGTGTTTGTACTTGAGCTCTAGACAGATTCGTCACGACAGCGGCCCGCAACACGACCCGTTTGTGGGCATTCAACGAGAACCGCTTGAGCGATTCATGATTCCTTCCCGTGGCAGACGGTCTGCGACAACAGTGTCGTTCCGCGAACGGGCATTCAGACGCTTTCGGCTTCTGCGTTGAGGTTTTCACTATATTACAGTGTGTCCAAGCTGACTCGGGCCAAGCAACTTAGAAAAACTGCAACGAGATACGAAGATGCGACCAAGGGCGTTTTGTTAGTGGTCACCTCGCGCACACTGGTAAATTTTGTCGTTGTCAACGCTTAGTCATTCAGTGAAACAGTAATAGCCTAAATAATTAATTGCTTCTATAATTGCGAAAATTGCGACATCACATTCTGCATCGCGTTCGAAAAAAATATGCTAAAGAATGTCCGGCTTGCAACATCATTCCTATAGTAGGATACAACTTTAAAGAAACAGCAGTTGGCAACCAAGGCACACAAACCGTGCGGGGTTGTGTTAGTCCGCCAGCCAATCACGGAAGCAAACAAAATCATCGTCATGCGACATTTTCAAAATGGCGTCGTACTTGATGCCTCCGGAGCGCCTGCTGTTCTTGAGTGTTTTTATCGACGGAAGCGATGAGGTGTGCAACAGACATGGACAAAGTGTATGGAGTCTGTGCATTTCACTCTTCAAAAGCGCGCGGTACAGTTCACTTTATTGCTGAACCAGTTTTGCTCATGGATCTTCACTGCCATCTGAAGTGAAACTTGACAACAAAAAAAGCAAGCGTTTTATTCCAGTTCAATTAAGAATTAGGCTTTCACCATCCGACTATAATATACGAGTGAAAACGTATAAAATTACGCCCTAATAATTTTATTTTTGCGGTTACCGCCTTATTTAGGTAACAGGGAAAGCTTGAAGTACGAACTATTGGCAGCCTCGCGGTGGAACAGTGGCGGGTGGTTATGAGTGCGTGGGCGGGGCTTCACTGCAGACTTAAGTTGTATCCGACTATAGTTACTTTTTCGGCGTTTCAAATTTGTGGCGCGAAAGGCGAAGAAAGATGCGAAGCGAGCGAGCGCCTCTCACGCGCGCCCGCAAGTGGTTTCAAAGAACGAGCCCTGGTCGATGGCTGGCTTGATTGGCGCAAAAAAGTGACAAGGCAATGGTATCTTTATTGGCTGCTCGTACGAGCAAGCGGCCGCGGAGCACTGCCTCTTAGAGTCGTGCGCAACGGTCATAGCGTAACATGCTGTTCCGGCTTAGCGCAGCGATAAGTATAGTATACGACTGAACTTCAGAAAAAAAAACATGCTTATTTATTGTTCTTCAGGGTAGAAATAAGGAGAAGAAAAGAAGAGGAGGAATGCCTTAGGCATGGAAGCCGTCAACTCTTACAAAAGAGTTTACGCTTGGTTACAGCGTATGTTCAAAAAGTCACCGTCCGCCGCTGTATACAGCTCTGACATCTTGCTTTTACGTCTTCTGTTGCTTTTCTGATCATTTCTTCGGGAATTCGGCTGCAGGCGAGCTTTATTTTTTTTCATTGAGCTCGCGTGGCGTATCAGACGGCGTCTGGTACATTTTATCTTTGGTGTAACCCCAAAGGAAAAAAAAAATCTAAAGGGGTCAAATCTGGTTATCGGTTTGGCCAAGAAACGGATCCATGCCGTCCTTTCCACTGCTGCGGAAATGCGGCGTCGAGCCATTTTTTTAACATGGCCATTCTGCTGTGCGCTGGTGCACCATCATGTAGGTATCAAGTCCCAGAGAGTTTGGCTAACGAAACATCGCCGAGGAAGTCATCAATTGGCACACGCAAGATCTCCTCGACATATCGTGTCACCGTCAGTGTTCCACAAAAAGATGGGGTCCAAGGGTGCTTCCGTTGTGAATTGCGCACCAAACATTGAATAATCATTTGTACTGGTGATTTGCTCTGACAACCCAATAGGGGTTCATGTCACTCCAGTAATGAGCATTATGCAAGTTTACACTGCCGTTCCGCGAAAAGATCGCCTCGTCCGTCCAGCTTACACTGTGTAAAAAAATTCGGATCTACGTCTGTTCTCACCAATATCTAATTATCAAAGTCCTTCCGTAATTGGAAGTTTCGGGCTTCAAGTGCCTGACGCAGATGGACGCGATAAGGACGGATGTTGCTGCTTCTCAAGATTTTCCATACTGTTGATTTGGAGACCAAAGTATCGGCCCTCACACTTCTCACACTGGCACGCGGGTTTTCGGAGAACAAAGCCAACACGTCTTTCTTGACGTGCTCGCGGATGATTGCAGACCTTTGCGGTTGAGTGGAAAAGCTGCCATTCTGTCGTAGTGTCTCGTAGTTTCGGACGAGCGTCGTCGGGCTTGCTCGCGTTCCAGGATGACATGTATGAAACAATGCCGTTGTGTTCCTTTTGTTGCCTCCGCCGCTCCTAAGTCTTTCTTCATGAGAGTAAGGCAAGTTCTTTTTACAAGACACGGACACCAAGGGATTCAAAATTCTAGCGCGGTAGTTTTGAACTCGGTAGCAATCGTGCGCAGTATATCATAATTCCCTTGCGACCATTTGTGTGGAAAATCATACCGGCGGATGCTTTATTTTCAACTTGGCCATGCAAAGTCACTCGCACAGTGTCTCCCGACAGCTACTTTTACAGCGAAGCTGTATACCTGACGGACTTGCATGAATGAGCCGTATGCGTGGTCTCGTAGGGGGAGTATCTGGGCTGGCTAACGTCCGTAAATTGAACAAAAAAAGATGGCGGTGCCGCGTGGTCTAGTGGGGGGGGGTGAGTTCCTGGGCTGGCTAACGTCCGTAAAGCGAACAAAAAGATAACGAGTGATAGTACGGCGCAGAAGAAAGAAAGGAAACGGGATTTCACCGCGCGCCGCACCTGCGCAGTGGGGGAGTGCACCCACGCTAGCCGCCGTTGCTGCCGGCTGCGTCTGCTGTCGTCTAGTCCTCAATATAATGGCAAAGCAGTTGCGGCGGGAAAACACGGGGATGTGCGCCGCAGTAGCCGCCGCGGTGCGGAAGATCCGGATTGCGCATTTGCTGAGGTAGACCACTGCAACAGTTGCAACTCCAACAAAAATGGGAAGACCACGCATTGTGCGCACGGCCTAAGAACAAGCCGTGATCACCATCGTTTCGAAATGGAATAAAGATTATATATACATGTATACGTATGTGTGAATGTATGATTTATATTGGGAAACCTAATCACTTAAACAGGTTCACTGGCTAATCCGCTACCATATGAATGGTTCAGCCTGAAATGTTTTTTCCTCACGCGTTTCCTTGTTTGACAGAGAGAACAGCAAACAGAATTCCTTTTTTTTTTTGCTTCGCTCGGTCACACTCCTTAATTATCGCCGGCCTAAGGCGTGGCACACGACTGTGAGAGTCAGCGTCCCGCAGAAGCTTGCTCGTACGAGCGGCCAACAAAGACACGATGGTCTTTCCACTTTTTCGCGCCAGTCAAAGCAACCAAGGAGCAGTCTTTGAAACCGCTTTCTGTCGCGTGCGCGTGCTCGCTTCGCATCTTTCTGCGCCTTTTGCGGCCACTAACAAAACGCCGTTGGTCGCATCTTCGTATCTCGTCGCACTTTTTTTTAAAAATTAACTTGGCCCAAGTTAGAGGGAACACACTGTATAGAGAAGTTGAGCAGCCGTTAGTCGGTTAGATTTATTTATTTAAAAACACGCTAGAAATCCAGGAAGGACAGAAACGCACAATGTCTAATAAGATCTCAAAATAATTTAAATGAATTCGACGAGTTCTTGCATCGCATTGTTCTGTATCAAATTTTTCATTTAACTTCTGAATTAATTATTAATGTTTATTTATTAGGTGAGTTAATTATTTAAGTTAGGTGAGGATAAAAGAAGCTTGCTTGTGGCGGTGAGAGAACTTTGCCATATCCCTGATAGTGAACAAAGTTTGCTGTGTAGCGGCAGCTGCCTTGTACCTTGCGACTGAATAGCCGGATTATTTGCGCAACGTTCCTTGTACAGTACAAAAGGCGTTAAGGTGTGTACTTACTGATCTTGTCTGAGTTTCTGAGTCCAGTTCATGTACACGCGCCCAGCATCGAGAAACTGGTCTGCGGCAAGCTGGAGAGGCTCTGCAAGATAATAATACAGTAAGCTTTCGGTGTGTCAGCGGCTGACACATAAGCTTCGCAAAAACATCGGCCACATTGAATAGAAAACATTGACAATGAGGCGGCGATTTAGACGATTTGGTGCTGCACTCTCAATGCATGCCAGTGCAGCAAACAGGGTTGGACAAAGACAAAACACATTAACTCTAGTCTTTGTCCCACCCTGTTTGCTGCGCTAGTCCCTTAGAAACAGAGCGATCGGCCAACGGCAAAACTTTTCGCGTTTTAAATGGCTTTGACTGCTATAAGTTATCCGCTGTAGTACTCGTATAACAACGTTGTCGCCATATCTGTCTTAACCAGCCAATGAATTTCCGGTTCAACAAGTTTGAGTACGATCGATTGAGGCAAGCTCAACGATCCCCATCTTTTACAATAATCCGTTTTGCCGTCACTTGGTAAGTAGCGCAACATCGGCTGATGTGGGGTATAGCCATAAGCAAGCGAGAAAGAACCAGCAGATCACCGACCGAGCCTCAATTGGTGTGCATCGATGACCGTCCTGTGGTACTTGGCGAAGTCCTTGGCACGGAGGCTGATCCACTCGGCCAGCTCGACTACATCCATCGGCAGGAACGTGCGGTCAGCCCAGAGACGAGCCAACAGTGCAGATGCCTGCGCCTGCATGCGGCTCATGCGAAACTTGGGGTCCACCAGCCGTTCCACCAGCATGTACGAGTCGGAGGCTGTTCCCTGGGCCGGGTAAATGCTGTATGCCGCGTGCCGGTGCTGCACAAAGTATTAGTGCAGCCGAATCGTGAGTACATGTAGTGCTCTGCGGGCTGTGCCGACGGCAGAAATGTCACGCTACACTTCGTTCATTCCCGAGTGCCGAAGAGTAGAGGCATTTCGATAGAGGCGTTTCCGCCTTATCTTGTTTGTCGGGCACCCAATAACAACGGGCGCGGGTGTAGCATAATCCACTTGAAGTTGCCCGAAGGTTGAAGTATCTAGGTTATGGCGCGTTACCTGACGTATAGTTACCGTTCATGAACACGGAGAGATCGGCGTATTCAGTAATCTACACATGTCCAAAAACCCTGCGAACTGCTGAACTCAGTGTTGTGTATTCATTACGAGGACGAAAAACGTATGGTGATCCCGTTTCCTTTGCTATGATTGCGTTCAGGCCTTCGTCTCTTCAACGCATGCATGTGTTGCGATATCCTCAACGGTGTACGTGCATGCTTTCGCCGAACGCAGTGAAAGAAAAGCGGTGAAATTGGAGTAAAGAAGGAAAGGACGACAAAGCTTGTGCGTTGGCTAGTGATACGATCTCGACCAGGTGAGTGCGTCTTCAGCGCAAGAATCAAGACACGGCGACGAAGGCAGGAATCGTGATGATGAAAGACAGTAGAATGCATTCACTTCATTGGTACATAGTTGTGACCCTATCCTAGTCTCAAGCGGTTCTGCCTAACACAGGGGCCAGGACGGCCTTAAATAATCTCTCGCGGTCTTGTGGTAGTCGATGTCTCGTTGGGAAACTTGGGGAACTTGTGGAAGTGTCAATGCCTTTGTCAGGTTGTGAAGTTCACATCTTCCCCTTCGTGTGTTCTCCTTTGGGTTAGGTTTGTGTCTGTTCAGGGCGTAGAGGTGACGCTTTTTCGGGGATGAGGGCAATTATGCCGATATGGGAAAGCACGCCGGAATGTTTTCCACACTTGGTAGGTCGAAGTCCAGGCCGATCATAACAGCCTCTCGGAGATGAGGGCAATTACCTCGACATGGGAAAGTGCGCTGCAATGTTTCCCACGCTTGAGAGGCCGATCATAACACTAGCAACTACGTCACTTCTGGTGTGTAGTCATCAAAAAAGCTAAGATACATTAAGATGTTCGGTGACATTAACGCATCTTTGTGAACCACTCATTTATTCATTATTGATTGATTCAGTGAATTGTGGGGTTTACCATACCATTGAAAACTGCGGCTATGAAGAGACGCCGTAGTGGAGCACTTAGTACTAATTCTGGCCACCTGAGGTTCTTTAACGAGCACTTAAATCTAAGTGCTATGTAGTATTTCACCCGCATCGATAGGCGACCGCCGCGGCTGAGAATCAAACTCGCGACCTGGTGTTCAACAGCAGGTCGAACGTCATAGCCACCGAAGCTCCGCCTCCTCCGTCGTCGTCTTCCTTCTCTTCGTTGGTAAAGCATTGAATTTGGTCGAGCTGATTCGTGACGAAAAAGAGAACAGTGCAAGTAACACGGCAGAGAGAACGACAAAAGGGCGCCGCTCTTCTCTACGTCCTGTTGCTCGCGGTGTTTCCCTGACTCTTCATCAGTTCGTGTCTTCCATGCAATCGAAATCGGTGTAACCGCAACACGAACTATAACACTTCTTTTCATGGCGAACAAAGGACATAAGTAGAGCCCGGATTATTATGCACAGTGGAAAGAGTATGCAAAATATATTTCTTTCTTTGCTCTCAAACAGAGAGAGAGAGAGAGAGAGAGAGACACCATCACAACTTTAACGGCTACTTGCCATAAACTGGAAGAAAACAGACGGAACTCCAGCCTCAAATGTGAATGCTGCTTCATCCGAAAGTCCTATTGGTGGCAACGCTCTGGAGAAAAAAAAAAAAGGATTGCAAATATATTTAGTCATTGAAATCAAAAGTGTGAAGGAATATAGAGCGTCATTTAATGGCGGTACATGAAGAACAACGACAAGCATCGACCGCAAAAGTTGGCAAAGTTAATGTTTCTGCTATCGCACGGGAGCCTTTTTCCGTATAGTAAAACAATAAAACGTTCACTGGGTTCATGTTAAAGAATCCCAGGTAGTCAAAATTATTCCAGGATCCCAACTACGGCTTTTCTCATTATCGGAATGTGGTTCGGGCAAGTAAAACGCCAGAAATATTTAAAAAGCGATAAAGCCGTCACTTAAACACGACGCATGGCGTGGCCGAGACACTTAGCTCGCATAGCGGCACATTCCCATCGTTCCAATCAACAGTGCCCGTCGTAGTTTCGATGTCAAGCGACTGCAGAAAAAAACGCACTGACAAATTTTTTTAACCTGTCTTAGCACTAATAATACGCATCGTTTTGCGAAATCCTTTATCCCGCAAGCTGTGACAGACTGGAATTTGTTACCGGAGGAATGTGTTTCGATATTTTTTATTCCCGTCTGTGTTTGCGACAATGCATTACTGTCCTAATTTTGTTTTAATATTCTGTTACGCTTGAAAATGTTCATTTATTGTGTACTCCCACCTTGATGTTAATTTATACATTCTTTACTTATTTCTGCTAACGATCTAATACATCTTTTTCTAGCTACCCCCCCCCCCCCCACCCCTCTGCGATAATGCCTTCGAGGCCCCCGACGCAGGTATTCTGTAAATAAAAAAATAAATAAATACATGTCTGTTTTATCAGTGTCGCATCTTCGTTCCGTTTCTGTGACGTTTCAGTCGTATTTCGAAGTTTAACTGATGAAGGCATACGAGAATTTCACGCAATTGCGTACCCCACACAAGGACATTTCCTTTTTTCATTCTATCGTTCATATCAAAGAGCCCATGTCGACATTTTAAGGCTGGCACATGCCTTAACCGCACGTCTTAATTTAAATTTATTTAAAATATACTGCAGTCCGAGGACCAAGCAGGTGGGCGTACAACGAGATACAGAAGAACGTAGTGCAAAACAATATTCAAAGACATGTGAAAATAAATAAAGAAAAGTGATAACCCTAGAGAAAACACAACTTTCGTAAGACGTTAAAACACAATATCATTATTTAAAAAATCGTTCAATAACACACTTTCAAGCACTTTCACGTCATCAATCATTGCCAGACTTTCAGGCAATGGTGCGAGAGAAATCCGAATGATGAAAAAGTGCAGTGCGAGAAAAATATGGTGCTATCTGAAAATTATGAGAGTGCCGAGTTGGTCGTGATAAACGAGGGCGTAAATATGAGTTGGGCCTGATATTAAATTGATTAGGGAGCAATAAAAACCAAAATTTCAGTCTAAGAACAGCTCTCCTCTTATCTAACGACACAGTGTTGTTGTTAGTCATGAGCTAAGTTGACGAACATAAGCTGAGTATAGGTGGATATAAGGCCGAAAGACACGGGATATTGCTTCGCTTACAACGGGGTCGCAAATGGCGACTCTTTTTTCCGGATCCAAACTAGACGGTGGACGACACAATCAGAATTTACCACCAATGTACGCTAGGTGTCTGGTCCCCGTCGCATGGTACTAAAGTGACCGTTTCGTCGCTGTTACCATCACTGCAAGCAAGGCTGCCCCGCCAACGAGCCGAAACGTCAACCTTACTATCCGTATTGCTCGATATTTGTCTCCATCTATCATATTTAGCGATTGCAATTTTTCGTCAAGGCCACTTTCATTAACTATCCGTCAAATAATGTTTGGATGCGTAAGGTATCGAACGATGCCAATAGAGGTCGACGTGAAGTGTACCAATGCAAGCTGTCCGACATGGGCAGTCAAGCAGAAGGGGCGATGGCTTTTCCCAAAGCCATTCTGGTCGTTAGTTTTCTCCCCATCACATTTTTGCGTCAGAAAGCGCTCTTTTGTTACATTTTCACTGTTGCAAACAGGTGCAGACGCTGCCGCTCCCCTCAGAGGCAGATGCTGGCGTGCGCTCTCGACAGTCTAGACTGTATTACTGTGGAAGGCTACCTTTGCCCGAAGGAAAAAAAAATTAAATTGATATTCTGGTGTTTCACACGTGGCAAAACCCCAACATGATTATGAGGCACGCCGTAGTTGGGATACTCCGGGTTAATTGCGACAACCCGAGGTTCTTTAACGTGCACCTGAATGTAAGTACACGAGCGTTGTCCAGCATTTCGCCTCCATCAAACTGTGGCCGTCGCGGCCGAGAGTCGAACACGCGACCTCGAGCTGAGCAGCGCGACGCCGTAGTCACTGGGCGGTTATGACTTTCCCGAAACGCGACGATGAACGGACCATTTTTCATTTTCGTTTGTCTCCAGAATAGAAGCACTGGTTTCATCTATAACACTGGCCGTGTTTCTTGAAGCAGTGCACCTATTATTATCCCGTCCCATCTAATTGTATGCATCCTTATCTTTTCCAACTGCATTGCGACAAATCTACCAATGTTCTCAAGTCTGAATGTATACATTCTAAAATTAATTTATTTATTCGTTTAGCTTAAACATTGAAGACGTCTCCTGTGATACCTTCGCGTCAAGCGTTCGCCACGGTAGCGCATGCCGCAGCATTGCTTGTATAGTGCGTTCTGTGTAACGGACGAAAGAGTACCATGCAGCTTACTCAGCCATGCTAGCTGCAGCGCCTTCTTTGTCCTGCGTCCATTCGCCAAACAGAGTAGTTGTGTCGTTGGCTTTCACCTGTGCAAAGAAGCAGTTGCACGCTACGTCAGTTCCGTACCAGGTCGGCGGTCGAAGCAGCTTTTAACAGCGGCGCAGCGAGTGCCTTGACAAGGAGCATGACGCCTACTATGCAAGGGAACGTCCAAAGCGGAAACAGACTCGCTGGAAATGGGGCTGTGATTATGCTGTTGAAGGTGTACAAGTCCGCCGCTTATTTTCTGTTTTATGCTACCTTTCACTGCCCGCGCCTGAATTGCAGGTACTTTGAAATTTACACAACTGCATGTACTGCATGCAAGGTCGGGTAAACCAGCAAACCACGCGCGCGCTTTCTTCACATTGCACCGGCCGCTTGTGCAGCGCCGAACATTGAGTGCGCGTGTACATGCGCACTGGCTGCTAAGCGCACGCACCTCATTTCACATACGGCAGCAGCAACTACTCCACACTTCACATAACCTGAGTGGCGCCCCCGGTTTGTAGGATACATTTTCTCCTAGTTACACATTTTTTCGACTTCAGTACTGGCGTAGCTAGAAATTTATTTCGGGAGGCGCGCGTCCTCCGCCGACAACTATCCCTCCTCCCCTCCATCTCAAAATGTGCGTGTGTGTGTGGACCACGCAAAGGGAAACTACTAGCACTCCCAATAACGAGATTCACGTTTTTGCGTTGCCTAAACAACACTTTGCTTAATTTCTGACAAAAGTATTTCATTGCTAATGCGTGCAGCCACTTCGCATCAAATTATGTTATCATCCTTATGCTATTTTTAGAATTAGTGATATTGCAAATTTAACAATATTAAACAAAACTAAATTTTCGCTTACGAATTGATGCATTTATATAATGTATGTCAATGACCTGTGTATGTCGATGACCTGAAAAAAAAAAAACGAACTGAGCTAAAAACTGGGACAAACAAAAAACAAGGCAGCGCAATATCGTGTGTCGTGTATGCAGGCCCAACTTGTTGCAGCCCAGGTAACAGTGGGGATCACCGTTGTTTTCCAGTCAGATCTCCCAGTTAGTGTTACGGCCACAGCTACGTACGGAAGAGGGCGGGCACTATCTTGCAAGTCGCCTATCACTCAATCGCGCTTTCGGCGTTGCGGACATGCTATGTTGTTCTAGATTTCAAAATACAGGAACGAAGCTTTGCGCTGGAACTTCGATAGTATCATATGATGAAATTTAATTTACTTTCGGTGACCCTGCTGTCCGACTTGTTCGAAAAGATGTTTGGCAGTAACTTGCGATCATGTTTTTCTAGTCATCACGCGACGCGTATTGTTATTTGATCACAATCTGGAATTGATGAGGCAGACAGTAGAAGCCTTTGTGAAAATTACAACATCCGTAGTTCGCAGTAAAATAAGGGCTAGTAGCTCCGACACATTTGAAAGCGTCACGACTCCTGACAACCGTCCATTCTGAAAACTGCCGACACGTTCCGTTAGGATGGGCACTCCGCCGCAAGCAGCACGTGTTACGACCGGGTAGGTGAGCATCAGCTAGGCGACTGGCCACGGCCGTCTGGCGTAGAGCGATCGGGCAGTGACGAGACGCTCTCCCTAAATATCCATAATTGTCCCATCACCCCAAATTACCCATTGTCCATAATTACTCACCATCTTCGTTCTTAGCGCCTCTTACTCGCGTCCCTTCCCCCCCTCCTCGTATCCGACCCCCCCAATCCCCTTCTTAAAATTATTTTCCGTTAGTCACTGTCTCACTCTTCAACACTCACCGGGTTGTTGAACGGCGCGGCGGCCACTAACATTCCAATATTTTTGTTTCTGCGTAAACTTCGAGGCCACTCACCTATAGCTGCCCCCTCACCTGTTTGTTGTGGCGGTTTCTTAGCGTCCCTGGCCCAGCACCCGCGTCCTTGATATAGTTTGCTGTGCGCAAATCAGCGTTCTGTGGGTGTTCATTTCTGTACGGCTTTTTGCACTGTTTTCAGTCTTAACAGCGTTTACAAACGAACCTATCAGCAAGCACTTGTCAAGTTTATTAACATAATAAAAGTCAGAGATAAAGGAAAGAAAAAGAAGAAAAAGTGGGGGAAAGGGGGGAGTGCTTATTATGCGTTTCCTCGACAAGCAAGTCGCATTATTTTCGGAATGATCCTTTCCGTGGAGCGTGGTCAAGTACCATGTTCGGTCAAGTACCAGAAATGAGAAGCTCTTCGACGACACGAAGGCCTGGTGGGGAGCCGTAGTGCCCCCAAATTTTATGCACGTGCTCGCCCTATTTTTCTCTGTGAATAGAATTTTTAGCGCTTTGCGGAATTTTGAGCAATTATGGTCAACACGATCCGTAATGAAGTAGAGGCGCGCCATGAGTGGGGCCGCAATGTTCTGTGCATGGGAGAGGGGATCGCACCCATGACCCCTCCCCCCCACCCCCTGCCACACACACACACTTTGGGCCGTCACTATACTCGTAGACAACTTTCTGTGGCAATGAAGGGAAAGCTACGATAGCGGAGCTTTTGCACATGTGTCACAGCGCCAAGTAGTCCGCCAGAGTTTGACAGTCCTTTTGGTTGCTCGGAACAGACGCTCAATCACGCAGCTTCTACGTGCAACGGTTTCGCGTTTGCTCTCGCCTTGCTTTCACATTCCTGCTTTCCCTTACATCCACGTCGCTCTTTCGGAGCCCACCTCCTGTAACTTTCTGTTCCGTGGGAAAGGAGGAGGGGGTTCGTCAGAAAATTTCGGAGGGGGGGGGGGAGGTCGACTCTCCTCCCTCCTCCTAGCTACGCCAGTGGAGGCTGACAAACAGCTTAGTTTACAATGTGTCCCTTTAAATCTAGAGCAGTTAGTGCTAACGAAGGGAAGCTTGAAATACGTTAAGCTGTGCTAATTAAATAATAATAATAATAACCGTGGAATTTGTTCTAATGCACTATGAGAGACGGGTCCTCAGGAATTAATTTTCGCCACCTGGTGTTCTTAGTGCACCAAAAGTATACGGTACAAGAGCGTTTTCGCGTTAAAACCTAATCGAAATTCGGCCACCGAGGCCAGAAATCGAACCGGCGACCGCGTGCTCGACAGCAGGACTGCACTGAGTCACCGTGACGGGCACCAATTTTAGGAAGACGTGAGGCATGTAGCCGCAAGCAGCCGCTGCAATCGATCGTGGTTGGTGCCGGTGCCATGCTGCGACGCCCCCCCCCCCCCCCCTTATGCGCATTCCCCTTTTCCACTTTATTTCAATCTTTCCTTGGTTTTCCCCCTCTCTCAGTACTCCGCCGCACGGACAACCGATATTGTGCCACACATAGAAACCGCTATACCCCAATCTCACCTATAGCATACCGACGAATGAAGGGGGTTAATCGAGGGGCCCAATTTTTATTAATCATATCATGGGAAGCCAACAAACAAAGACACCAAGGAAAACACAGAGGAAATTACTTGTAGTTACCAATTGAATTAAAGAAATGATAAATTAATGCCAATGAAAGCGGATGAAAAAACAACTTGCCGCAGGTGGGGAACCATCCCACGTCTTCGCATTACACGTGCGATGCTCTACGTGCGTGTTGGCCTCTCATGATAGCATACGGAGGCTTTTATACTCTCGAAAAAATAACTAGTGGTTAATCATTACAGAATGAAACAAGAGAAAACAAAAGCCACTCGTATGAGATTACAGCTAGCAATATAAGTTTACGAAGCATTGTCAAATACGACATGTGATACCATCGTGTGCCTGTGGCTCCATCCGAAACAGTCGCTGACCTGGCGCTATCGTACATCCGCCGCCGCCACTCGCAAGGCCACTTTGGTGATGTCCTGGTGAGGCACTCGCTTTTCGGTGCGCAAAATATTGTGCCTCACTACTCATGAACAACGGAAACAACTCTTCCACCCACGCAAACGTCGCGCGAATGCGGTACGCGAGCGCTGTGTGAGACGATGGCCGCGTTGGCCGGGAATAATGTTGCTGCCACTCCTTTCAAGCGGCTGCTGCCAACGTAATTTTACACCGTGGACTCGCGCACTCTTTTACTTTGCTTCTCTGAAAACACCGATATCTGGGAAGGTGAACGAGGTGCTCGCAGACGCGTAACGCATGGCGGCACGCGTTGTGCAAGCTCTGCTGGTGGATAACCGAGAGCTGTCAAGAGAGAACCGCTTTTGTCGTCTCTTCTGGTCCATTCGTTGCGCTGCCAAACAATGAGTCGAGAGATCGCGACCCAGCCTGTATACTTACCAGGTCGGCAACATGGCGCAGCGACCACGAAAGACCAGGCGTGGCACGCGGCGAGAACTTGTCTCCTACAAGAAGCAAGTATTTCACCATTAGAAAGAATAACAAATCAGAAACGTTAGTTTTGTCGATCCCTATAGTTTGTTATCGTATAGTAACTGCAAAACGGAACTGACATGCAGATTGATATCGATCGGACCATGCAGTCGGCTTCGCTGACGACCACTACGCTCATTTCTGTCCACGTCAGGACTCTTGCCAGCGATCTCCCATTACCCGTTTCGATGAGCCGGCAAACTGCGCTGTCAAGCGTCGACGAAGTGGGAGCCGCAGTGCCACGCCAGATGTGCCAGCCGATGCGCAGCACGGTGCACAACTGCGCTGGTTCGTGACCGCTCCACATGGCTCCACGGTCAACTGAACCAGCGCCGAATTGAAAGGTAGGTGGATCACGGCGCGCAAATTTAAAAGGTGCGCGATAAAGGAAAAAGCGAAACAGCCGTGGCTCTCCAAAAGTGTAGAAAACGGGTTAGACAATTGCATCAGCGCCCAGCTGTGGGCGAGACTTCAAGAGGAAAACCAAAGACCCCCCCCCCCCCCCCCCCATGACGTGGGATCTTGTATAAAGTTCGGTCCGCTGTAATGTACGCTCATCCCCGCGCAAGCTCGATCTGACTCGAAAGGCTACCCCCGAAACCCGCCCGGCCCGTGAGCAAGCAGGGCTATGGGCCGCACTATCATGCGCACGACTCTCTCGTTTCTCGGGCTCTAGGCGCTCCTGGATCGAGATCCAACACTATCTGGCGAGCGGCCTGCACAAGGAAGCCTTCATACCAAAAGGAAGGCGCAAGTTGTTTGTAAGCAACAGCGGATATTTTTTTCCTTAACTGATACTAGGCTAAGCACGCTGCGAGTCTTAATGCATGCTGCCCACAGCCATCGCTAGACTGAAATTTCAAACGGAGAAACTGCGACTTTTTCCCGACGCCTGTATAAACGCGGGCACTTTCTTTCTTTCTTTCTTTCTTTGTTTCTTTCTTTCTTTCTTTCTTTCTTTCTTTTCTCAGCTCTGGCCGGACATTGTTGCACTTCAGGGGCGATCCCACCGTTAGCAACCAGTTTGTTGCGTTTGTAGGCGATCCCACCGCTAGCAACCTGTTTCTTGCGTACTCGAGGGTAGCGTACCGTACTGCTGCCGAGAAGTAGCGGCGCCTGCCTATCGAAGCTCGACCGACATTACTTATTGGGTAGCGTGGCGTTGTCGGCGGGCTGCAGGCATCCGGTAGATCATGGCGACCAAGCAGGGTCGAGACGAGTTGCTAGTGCGAAACTTGCACGGTTTATTCAAAGGTAGTTGAAAGAAAATAAGAAGAGCATGAAGTATGAAGTATCAAGTATGAAGTATCAAGTACATTTCGGAGCCCCTTAAATAGGCTCTCTACAAGTGTGGGCGGGATCTTGCTTCCGTCGATGTCACGTGACAGGCACAGAGAGAGGGCCCCTCCTCCTGCATTACCGAGCACGGGAGAAGAAGTCAGCCCTCTTTTCGAAGAATCCTGGTAGAAGGCCCTTTGTGCGCAAGATGACTGACGCTGACCCTCGCAGAAGAAGTCAGCCCTCTTTTCGACGAATCCTGGTAGAAGGCCCTTTGTGCGCAAGCTGACTGACGCTCGTGGGCTCCGGCCCAGAGGGTATGGGGAATGACCTGTCGCCCGTGGGCTCCGACCAAGTAGAGGGTAGGGGGATGACGTATCGCCCATGGTGTCCGACGCCAACCTAACAGCATCTCCGGCGGAGGAGGAAGATCCCGTCGTGTAGGGGCCAGCAGCCGCTGTACGAGGGATCGGCGTTTCGGTATCAGGATTCCCCGAAGAGGTCACGAACCCTTCGTTCGTAGCAGGTAGATTCCGGGGAGTGGTCATCCGTCCTCGTGGCGCTCTTGTGACTTTTCTCCTTGGTCCGGTCCGGTGAAATTAGTCTTTGCAAGCAAGTCTCGCAACTTTTCGTCTCCTGCGTGGGAAAGTAATCACCCCAGAACAGTGCCGGACCCACAACCACAAAGCAGCGAGCAGAAGGCCACTCTCCCCCAAGACACACCCGGCTTTTAACAAAAAAGAAAACCCGCTACACCTTTTCCATTTCCTACGCGCGTCCTCCCTCCCCCCCCCCCCCTCAACACTTAAAACAGCCACTTCTTGAAAGCGTTAAGACGTGGTTATTAAAATCAGCTAACAATCGGCGTCACTTCGGAAAACATATGAACGAACGAAAAAAATGCCATGGAAACCCGGATGAGCATGAGGCTTTCGATACTCTAGGGGCAACGACTTAAACCGTCGGCATTGCCGTTAAGCTTACCCTTCTTGTAGCGATATAGCCAGCTAGCTTCTGCACCGCCCAAACTACACGAACCGCATGTTTCCAACCTATCGCAGTGGCGTACTTATCGCACGTATTGGTGCCACTGAACAGTCTGGCCATCTTCACAAGTACGTAATCACAAGCGCGCTTGCCTTGTGGTAACTATTCACAACGCGTACTTGCGTCGTAGGCAAATCTTTCATTACGCATACTCACGTTTCTTCCTTTAGTCCCTACAGGACACGTAGCTTAAACGAGCAACTAAACTTGCATAACTTACGCACTCCGCAGAACCCTTAAAAAAATTTGCGTCTGCTAATAACTCGTTCTACGCACGCTCACTAAAGAAGTCAGAATACGGCTGCCCTCAACACACACGAGCAACCCAGTCATAATTCGGCTTCCTTTCGTCCACACAGGACCGACGCTAAAGGAACTAAAAACGCTTCTCTGTGCAAATCATGCACTCACTGAAAACTTACGCGCTTAACCTTAGAAATAAGAAACGCATGAAAAGAAGAAGGTTAACTAAAACACACACGCGTTACCATAGGCCTCTCAACGATAACCTTGACACTCAGGTTACTTACACACAAAATTTGAAAGCCTATCCACTTATTAATGAACACCTTGCGATACTACATGTTTACAAAAAACCGCGTCTTTCAAATCTCGAGCTGCTCTAACAAAACACAAACAGAGCTCATACCTTACATATTGAAAGAAACTCTAGTCTCAAATTGCGAAAATTTACAAATGTTCAAAAATAAAACAAAACACTTCATTTCTACGGAAGCTCCCTTGGTCTCCCGTTTCAAACGTTTTTGACTGACTCATACTTTGAGCCGTACTCGAGGGGGTCGCGGACCGAAAGCTACTCTGGCTACGGGGGAACAACAAAAGGGCTGACTCACTATCAGCTCCCCCAAGACGTTAGAGTCCCCTGCCAATTTGCGTCCTGGCGCCCCGCTTTCATCATGACCTCGATTGACCGCGTCGCCACTCCCCACCTGGTCTCGTCTTGCCACCTTGCGCTTCTTCGTAATGCATGCTTAGCTTTGAAAAGAACGACGGAACGACGAGGAATTTAACTGCCCCGTGCCCTTTTTCCGCGTCCGTGCAGAACATGCTCCTTGGTCCCCTTTTGACCGGTGGCTCGAACGTGGTTGATGCGTCAACATCGTCCGTGACGACCGCACCTTTCTTTTCGCCGCGCCCTGCCTTTTCGCGCCTGTCGCAGTCTTTGGCTTCGCTACTTTAGCCATCTCATTCCGATCCTTACGGCGCTTCTTTCTGCGGCGCTTTCTCTTTGAATTCTCCTTGATGTCGCCTTCTGGCGCCTCGTGCTGGCCGTTACACATCTCATCGGCCCGGATCGGTCTCTTGCCAGCACAATCTGAGTGATTATCATTTAAATCGACTCTATCTTTGCCTCGACTGGCGGACAGCTCAACCGACTCTGGCACAATCCAGCAGGCTTTACTCGAGCTATGCAACTCGCGCTCTTGCGAACTGCCCTCTACTGCATTGCCCGGCTCACGCTGTGCATCGACACACAGCCCGTCGGTCTCGAGCGCTGTCTCACACGCACAGTCCGAATGATTCCTAATTAAATCATCCATCTCTAGGCTACCTAGACTGGCGGAGAGCCGCACCGATCCCTGAACAATGCAGTTGTTTTCTCGTGAGCTACGGAGCTCGCCATCCCGAGAACTACTCTCAACTGCATCGTCCAGCTGGCACCTCACTTCGGCACGCAGATCTGACTCGACATGGGTGCTCGCGTCTGTCAAGTCCGCAGTATTCTGTACCTCGCTAACGACCTCGCTACCATGAGATGCGACGCACACGCGCGGTAACTGTGCCAATTTGTTCGCAGCTGGCCTAGCTGTCTCTACAGTCCTCTGTTGGCACAGCACCTCGTCGCTCTCACTCTGGTCTTTAAAGGCCTCTGTTGTCACTAAGGCATCGTTAGCAGCTAGCCCTTTCCGTTCGCGTATGAATGGGCCGCTAATCTCACAGGCAATACTTTCCTCGTCGGCTTTTGGCGAAAGTCTGCTAGATACATTCTCATTCTTCTGCTCTGTAGTGCCTACAGAATTTTCAGATAGGCGTTGTCTTGGTTCCTTTAACTGCTGAAAATATTGTATCAGTTTTTTCAATGCCGCTACCGCTTTCTCGTGCTTTTGCTTACGTTCTTCTCTTTCCTCTTTCTCTAGGCGCTTACGCTCTTCTTTTTCCTCAAGGCGCTTACGCTCTTCTTTTTCCTTTAGGCGCTTACGCTCTTCTTTTTCCTCTAGGCGCTTACGCTCTTCTTTTTCCTCTTTCTCTTTAATGCTCTCTAGGCATTCCGTCAGTTCCTCGTCGTCTGCCCCGTCGCTTCGATCGCCTCAATGATCTCCGGCTTTCTCTTTGATTCGGCAATTTGGAGGCCCAACTCTTTGGCCAAGCTCAAGAATTCCGGCTTCTTTAGTGCCTTCAAGTTCATGGCTGACCTTAGTGCTGCTAAACCTTCACTCTATACAATCTTGACGTACTCAAACTTCCATCAACGGTTTAAAAAAAATTCACTGCTATGTACTTTCCAAAAAATACGTAAAAGCCAAGTGATATCTCAGTGAAGAAAAGCCGTGCACTCACCATATGCAGTCATGATCCAGACACCTTCCTTCCGAACGTTGTCGCCAGGACGAAGAGGCTACGATCTCGTAGTTGTCGTCCAAGTTGAGGTCTCCAGGATTCCGTATCCCACCGCTGCCACCAGTTTGTTGCACTTCAGGGGCGATCCCACCGTTAGCAACCAGTTTGTTGCGTTTGTAGGCGATCCCACCGCTAGCAACCTGTTTCTTGCGTACTCGAGGGTAGCGTACCGTACTGCTGCCGAGAAGTAGCGGCGCCTGCCTATCGAAGCTCGACCGACATTACTTATTGGGTAGCGTGGCGTTGTCGGCGGGCTGCACGCATCCGGTAGATCATGGCGACCAAGCAGGGTCGAGACGAGTTGCTAGTGCGAAACTTGCACGGTTTATTCAAAGGTAGTTGAAAGAAAATAAGAAAAGCATGAAGTATGAAGTCTCAAGTATGAAGTATCAAGTACATTTCGGAGCCCCTTAAATAGGCTCTCTACAAGTGTGGGCGGGATCTTGCTTCCGTTGATGTCACGTGACAGGCACAGAGAGAGGGCCCCTCCTCCTGCATTACCGAGCACGGGAGAAGAAGTCAGCCCTCTTTTCGAAGAATCCTGGTAGATGGCCCTTTGTGCGCAAGCTGACTGACGCTGACCCTCGCAGAAGAAGTCAGCCCTCTTTTCGACGAATCCTGGTAGAAGGCCCTTTGTGCGCAAGCTGACTGACGCTCGTGGGCTCCGGCCCAGAGGGTAGGGGGAATGACCTGTCGCCCGTGGGTTCCGTCCCAGAGGGTAGGGGGAATGACCTGTCGCCCGTGGGCTCCGTCCCAGAGGGTAGGGTGAATGACCTGTCGCCCGTGGGCTCCGACCAAGTAGAGGCTAGGGGGATGACGTATCGCCCGTGGTGTCCGACGCCAACCCTAACAACATATCCCAGAATGCGGATCCCCAAGTATCAACTTACAGCACTTGCAAACCAAAACCTTTGTGAATTCACGTGACCTTTAGTCGCATGCAAACCTGAACCTGTTGACAAATAAATCTGACCCAGCACAGGTTAATATAGATAAGGCGGGCGAATTAACGTTATAAATAGCAGTCCTCTCTCAGTCAAAACTCATTTAGCGCTCAAGGCACTGAAATATGAAATGTCAGTTTAGACAAGATAGCACACGATTTTTTCACAGCTGATGCCGTCCAGCTACACCGGTAGGCCAACCATCTGTTTGAAACTATGAGTGCAGGTTTGTACATTTATGAAGAGCGAGCGAATTTATTAACAAGACAGCACAGGGAGATCGTTTTCACCGAGTGAAGGAGACACTAGCAATACGCGACGATGACAAGACAAAAGAATGCGTAAGTGCAACAAGTATATACGACACGGTGATCCTATTTAAGCCGCGAGCTCAAGCTTCGCCTTAGGCAGTTGCAGCAAGGGCGACGTGCTGCCTCGCGCGCCATCTTGTAATGCCGCGCGTACAGAGAGTCCACAATTTCTCTCGGCTATTGCTCCGGAACGCCAAATGGCACACCTCACTCCGCATTTCGGACACTCGGTAAACGTTTATGCGACGCTAACCTGCCAAAAAATAAAGAGGTAGGACATTCGTGGTAGCAACCAGGGCTCATTCTTCTCGCCTTATTTCAGCCCTTTTCTCTTTGACCCTCGAGGCGCGACCAGTGCACGAGTGTGTATAGGCAAGGCAGATTCGAAGCGGAGCGTCAGGCTTTCTCTGGGCTGCCGTCGTGCGCACCTACCGCTTAGCAAGCCGCCAGTGATGTAGAGGACGGCGCTGTGCTGCAGCAGGGCCATGTTCTCCTCCACCCACTCGGTGGAGCCCATGAGGCTGCCCTCCTCGCTGTAGAAGAGCGCGAACATGAGGCTTCGCCGGGGCGTCCAGCGGTGGCTCTTGTGCATATGGCAGAACACCTTGCTCTGCACCAGCATCTCGGCCACCGACAGAAGCGGGTGCGCAGAGCCGCGGGTGTCGTCGTGCGTCTGGCTGCCGATCATGACGAACCGGTCTGCGCGCACAGTGCGCCACGCGTGCACATTGGCCGCTGCAGCCGCTCAGAGAAACAGGCCTCGAAACTGCGACCGCTATCGGTTCGATCGCGGTAATAGGACCCACAACTGCTTATTTAGTGTGGCGCTGTCAGTGATACGCCGTAACGCATGATGTCGCGGTTTCTCCTTGTTCTTACACTGCAGTGCTCATACGTCACAGCCGGACAGGCGCGACTCTCTGGGCTCTTGACGACGGTATAACGCTAGTTTAGTGACAAAGCCAAGCGGTCTGCCTTGCAATGCACCCGCAGCTCGCACATTAACCCCATGCGAAAGCGGACCCCGTTGAGTGCACACACGAATACGTCGAGCGACATTATGGGTACTCGCTTCGTCGAGCTTCATTACAAGCGTTTCTGCTGAAAATTTCTGTGCACACCATGTACACGCGTATAGACGACAGGTTAAAATGTCAGCTCAAAGGATGCATGAACATCCCCCTTGTTTCGCGTGTTTTTCTGAGCTATGCCGATCAAGCACGTTTTTCGACGCAAATGACTAATATGACACCCATTCTAATATCAATATCTTTGCCAAACGGTAGCAATGTGATTGCAGCGGCGCGAACAAAGGAAAATATTCGTAGGGACGGCTGAAATTGTTAAAAAGTGTTCTGCAGAAAACGTTTCGCTATAAAATACTTGTCAAAAGCTATGGCCTCTCGCTCTCCCCAAATTTCTCAACCTCGACAATACGAAGTTAACCTACCGACATATAAATAAATAAATAAATAAATAAATAAATAAATAAATAAATAAATAAATAAATGTGTCCAACTTCGTAGATACTCGCAATTTCGCATACCTGGTTCCACTTTGCCTCTGATGATGCCAATAACATTGTAGAAGTGCTGTTCCGTCATCATGTTGTGTACCTCCACCTGCAATCTGAACGTCAATGTTTTTTATATCACTCCATCCGTCTATGCGGACAGTGGGGAGAAGGGATAATCATTATTCCGTTATTCCATCATTGTCGTCCCACACTCGTCATGCCGTCTTCGTAACAACTTATTCGCTCAGATGGCTATTTCACGAGGTCGAGTTCTCGGATACACTTGGCTTACAAAACCTCAGCAAAACAGAACCCTTGAGCTGTAAATGTACCTAACTGGTTATCTGCTACGATCTTGCTTCCTAGCGAGTTCATCCCAGGAATCATGTCAATTAATCCTAACGAATTGCATGAAACACTTGTTCTGGAAGGTTTAGTGACTCACCTTAAACGTATATTTAATTTCATTTATTTACCCTAAGGGTCCACAATCTGGGCATTGCGCAAGGGGCTAACTAAGTATATCTTGACAGAACTAATATCAGCATCAAAGCTAGTAATACTTTATTTGATGTGCTGGAAGATAAAGGAGCTACTTCAAGTTACTGCACAAATGTCGGCATATCATATCGACCGCAATTAAAGACGAAGACAGGGGAAGAGAACACAAAACGATGACACGGGCGGTAACACCAACTAGGCGAAACTCAAGTTCTTCTCGTGCACAAATGTAACTGTTGTGTTACATGTTTTTCATTAAGAAAAAAAAAAAAGAGCCACAGGTTTCGCTGTATGAAAACGATCAAAAGCTGTAAAGGCATCCAGGTGCTTTCTCTTATGATAGTACGGAAGACGAAAGCTGCGTGGAGTGAAGAGGTGCTGGCGCTTTGAGTTTGCCGTTAAACGCGGTAAATTTCTGGCGATTGTGGATCTCTCATTTTCACAGGGAAGTACGTTTCGCGCGTTCTGGCCGCCTAAGCTACAGCTTCGGAGTGCTGCATGTAAGAGGAACGCGCGTCAACCGCGACAAGCTTACTGGAGTGCTGACGTAGCGTTGACGAAGCATGGTATTCCGAGCATGGGGTCCCAGCTGTCGGGGCACGCCGTGCCGTCCAGTTCCCTGCGAGTAGAGAGAGTGATGAGCACTCCATGAGCACGACTTTCGGGGTGCCTCAACGCTTCGAATCCGTAAGTGCAGCAACAGATGGACATAGCGCAGGACATGACAACACGAAAAGAAAACGCGGAGCGGTTTGTGTTTCTCGTTTCCTCACTGTTCTTATCTGTTGCTGTGCTCATCTGTTGTTGTTCCTCATTGTCCCCAGCACTTGCACGAATTCGTACGCGAGCCTAGCGGGTGCCCATGGGAGTCCTGGGGAAAATGGCGTCGCCACGTGTAGCGCATGTATTGAAATGATAGTGAGGGTTAGTTCACGTTGGTAGAAGCTTGGTACATACTACGCCTCTCACAAGTTGTCGTTGCATGTGTGCATAAGCGCCTGCGTATGCTTTCAAGATGTATGCGTACACAACAGATGGCTTTTTCACAATATCAGTCTTTATGAGGCGAAGCCCGCTTCACAAACTCTCTTGGTTTTGCAATGTTAGACAATGCTAAAAGGTTCCGCCGCGTTCTGAAGAAACATCCAATGTGCGCGCGTGCGCGCGCGCATGTGTGTGTGTGTGTGTGTGTGTGTGTGTGTGTGTGTGTGTGTGTGTGTGTGTGTGTGTGTGTGTGTGTGTGTGCGTGCGTGCGTGTGTGTTTGCGTCTGTCTGTGTGTGCGTGTGTGTTTCAGCAGCGCTCAATTGGCAGCACTCGTATGTCGTTAGCAGCCATGTGAATAAGCCGCGCACTTTCCTTAACTCAATAACTATTAGCAGAGCACAAAAGAAATGAGTTGTGCAAATACTAGTTTCTTCGTCGCGCGCAGCAAACTGAAACTAATATTTCGCTTCCAAGTGTGTTTTAAACCTAGTAGCCTAAAACCCTAATCAATACAAGATGACGTGAAGAGAGTGGCAGAAGCAAGACCACGTTCGACACCTAATGAAGCGCATCAGTATCAGTAGAGCGAGTTAGTAGTAAAATTGTCGAGATAACAGCAATAATATTCTTGCATTAGGTGCAAAAAAATATGCATCGTTAAAGAAACAATCAGCGTGGCAAGAGCTCCACTAGTCCTGGCATTTCTGGTCATTTCGTAGTCCTCAGGTGGAATTGTAATACCGTTGTTCTGGTTGGCCTTCTTCTTTCAACAATGAAAACACACCTTGGGCATTCCTATATAATTTTAATAGCCACCCGGCACGCAGCTCCTACAGGCATGATGAACGTCACACTTCGTGCTTATGGAAACACAAAAAAAGTCGCAGTGTCGACCGAAAATCGAAGCATTGATAGCGATAACAAGGCATTAAACAACTACACGAAGTAAGGTTCGTGAGATTATTGGTCATATATATTGCAGTAAACATTCACTTGCTAATAAATTAACAAGCATAGTGTCACGCGCGCACATACATATATGAGTAGATCTCACTCTATGACCGCGCATACACTGTCTGTCACCACGCTGGTATGATGAAGAGTGCAAGAAGAGAGGAGCTAACACTTGTGTTGCCTGTCGCTTCAACGAGTCTCCTAAACTTGAGATTATGCGACCTCATGTACTCGGTGTAGGGAAATACAGCGCACATGCTGCTACCAGCCGTCTCATCTCGCCAAATGTTTGCACCAGCCGGAGACTACCTCCAAAATAAAGCACGCCGGGGGGAGGAGGTGTGCACTGAGGCATCCTTGCGCGCGCTGTTGGTCACGCGCTCGCGTGGTCCGCAAACTTATGCGGTCGACTGTACCTACACGTAACAACTATGAGCGCTTAGGCCTTCTCTCATCGAAGTGTTGCTCGTGCGCGACTCGAGTCCACGTGCATCCCGCGGCCGGTAGTGATTCCCCCCCCTCCCCCCTCTGTCTCGTACGCACAGTGATTTACCGGGTTTCTCAGAGACTTTTCGAGAATGCTAGAGTCGGTTCTTCTCGGATACTAGGCCAGCGTTTCTTTACAAGTGAGCCAGATCAAATGTTCCATGATTAAGCCCTTCAATCCCACGCGCAACGCACTTCAGCGAGCATCTAAGGGAGTCGTTTGGTGCTGCAATAACGGCATTCTAGTGGAATTCTAAGGTGCTTCTTTTACGGCTTCACGCGCTACAAAAATACAGAATCAACGACACAACTCCGGCTGAACGCTGATCCTTTGGTGCGGCTATCAGAAATAAATAATTAAATAAATAAATAAATAAATAAATAAATAAATAAATAGAAAAATGAATAAGGAAGCAAAAAGAAAGAAAGAAAGAAAGAAAGAAAGAAAGAAAGAAAGAAAGAAAGAAAGAAAGAAAGAACAACAACGGTTTCTTTTCTCTGTTTTGGCCGGTCAGAGAAATACGAGAAAGATACACTGATGACGACGACTGTGTCAATGATGATACGCCTCTCCGGCTGCCCCTGGTCAGTGAGTATATAGCGAAAAGAGTAAAACAATTTCTATCACAAAAGAAAAAGATCAATACATGACGCCCTGCTGTGAGTCGCTTGTCTCCTCTCCTGACGCTCCCTTCTTGCTTTCTCCTAAACATGCTCATGCTGAAAACTTGCGTTCAACTAGCCCGGACGTGGACAATTCTTAGTTCTCGACTGTTCTCTTTCACCCTTCGTTCCCCTTCCAGGCTGTCAAATGATAAAAACTACTGACAAAAGTCATCCCAGATCATTAGGTAAGTAAAAAAAAAAAAAAAAGAAACAAGAAATTCTCAAATGTTGATATGAGGCTCCAAAAATTTGCAGTTCTTCAGGAGGGTAAATTTGAACACGCAATAATTTTACTAGCGATATATCTTTCAAATTTTATTGGACTTACTTGAAATCGCAGAATGAAATGCGTGAGGTATGCTCTATCTTTTATTGTCTGATTTTCTTCGAGAGAAACGAAACGTCTTTTCTTTTTTTTCGTGTGAAACCAAACTGACGGTCGTGCATTGTGGCTTTTAACAGCAGTTCAACTAAAAGCTGCCCTTGTGAAGAGAAATTTTTAACAGTGACTCACTTCAGGATGCTTCTTGCATCATCATAGCTGATCTGCTGTGCAACAGTCTGCGCCATCTCGACATCGTCGACAGTGCTGCGATAGAGTGAATCTGCGAAATAGAAAAGACCAAGCGGGTTTCTTACTAAAGATCACGCGACACTGCATATTGCCAGCTAATAAAAAAAAAAAATCAGCGCCGCAATTAAGTTCTCCAAACGCTCGGAAACTGCATTGGTGCGCGGCAAGCATGGCGTCGCAGATGCACCCCCACTGGACAAACAAGGCATGTTTACACTAAATTATGTGAGCAAGTGATTCCGCTTTTTAAAATTAAGTGATAAGCGTTCTGCTGTTAATTGCATGGTCCATATCACTTATTATCATTTCATGTAAAATCTTTGAACACGCGTTCTTTTTTTATCACCTTGCCGTCTTTGGTTTTCGAAGAACCATACACATGCAAAACGCAGATAATATCCTCCTCCCACAAATTCAATGTTATTATTGACAAATCATCACTAGCTGACTATAATTTTAGACTTTTTAAAGCCTTCGACAAGGTTTGTCACCAGCGTCTGCTATACGAGGTGATAACTTTTAAGTTTTTAATTAAACTTACTAAGTTACCAAGTAAGTAAAACTTACTAAGTAAGTAAGTTTTTAAGTAAGTTTTTTAGTAAGTTTGTAGTAATATTGAAAAAGCGCCTGTGGCAGCACAATTCTTGTTCTTGAGCTGGATTACAAGAAGAGGCGGACATTAGTAGGACGAGAAATCGAAACACATATTCAACGAACTGACAGAAATTCACAATTAACTGTTTATTCAATTACTTGATGGCACATATTGCAGTCTACAAATTGTAGCCAGTGAGTTGGCCAGGCGTATGCACTTGAAATGAATTCCCAGGAGGACACCAGTTACTACAGTCTAGCCCGGTTATAACGAAGCCACTTATATCGAAATAGCGGTTATAACGAAGGGATTTCAATTTCACATTCCCATTTTTGCATATTCAATACATTTTGGGTCCGGCTTTAACGAAGTAAATAAGAGCGCGTCAGCGGATATAACGAAGAGATCTAATACCAACCGAAAAATAATCTGTCAATCAACACATTTTTGCGTCCGTAAGGCGATTTTTTCCGCGAAAATAAGAGCAAAATTCGGCTGACGGCGTCCTTTCGTGGCGTCGTCTGCTCTCCCGCGGAGCGGAAGGTTGCTTCACTGCATCGCATGGCACGCCGGTCTCGTGTTGCGAGACCGGCGTTGGAATTCCGCTAGCGACTTGAACCTTGTGCCTGCGGGTCTAAGCCACATGGACTTCGTTTTCGCCGACGATGACCTTGTTGCCACCGAGGACTTCACGACTGACGAAGTTGCCGGGAGTGTCATGGAAGAGACCTTGGCGGACAGCGCCTCCGACAGCGAATGCGACGATGCTAGTTGTGCCCCTGAGCCGGTTACCTCCGCAGCGGCCATCGCAGCTGTTGACACGTTACGGATGTACCTCGGGATTCCGGAGTTCGACCAGATCTTTGGTTCGCAGTTGGGTGGTATGGAAGCCGCAATCATGAAGTCCGCACTCGCGAAACGTGTTCAGGGGACGCTGGATCACTTCTTTCAGCGGCAATAAATCGGTATGCCCATGTTTGCATTTTTTTTCTCATAGTCCACATATTACGAAATAGCGGATATAGCGAAGTGATTTCCGATTCCCGCCGACGACTTCGTTATAATCGGGCTAGACTGTATTTACCAAAGTGTGGGACGAAATACACGGGCCTTACTGTAGTGCTTGTGCTTCAACGCATATAAGAGCGCACCCGCCGTGGCTGCTTATAACGGCTAGGGCGTTACGCTACTAAGCGCCAGGTCACGGAATCAAACCCCGGCCACGTCGGCCGAATTTCGACGGGGGGCGAAATGCAAGAACGCTCGTACGCCGCGCATTGAGCGCACGTTAAGGATACCCAGGTGGTCAAAATTAATCCGGAGTCCCTCGCTCCGGAGTTGTTGTTGTTCTTGCATAAAAGAGTGCTTTGTTAAAAAAAAGGAAGTGGAACAGCAGCGCATTTTTAGGGCGAGTTTGAAGGCGCATATCTTCAAACTGGTGCCCTCCTGGAAATTTATTACAAGTGGATATACCCTGCAAACTCACCAGCTACAATTCGTAAATTGCAATATGTGCTGTAAAGTAATTAATCAAGAAGTTCATTAGTGAAATTTTGTTAATTCGCTGATTATGTGTTTTGATTTCTGTTGCAAGTAATGTACGACTCTCTGATTAATACAGCTCGAGGAGTAGAATTATGTTACCTCTAAAAATTCCGTAAAACTTGGGGAGTATCACCCGGTATAAACTTAGCCTGCTTGACATTTGACATGAAAATTTTAACTTGGCTAGAATGCTTTCGCTACTGCCGCTCTCAGCTTGTCTCGTCCAATGATTCCAACTCTAAGCCCTGTGCGGTACGTACATTCTTATGTACTGCAAATCCTTGTGTACCGCAGGGCTCTGTACATGATTCACTTGCGTTTCTTGTTTATACCGGGTGTTTCTACGAAGGCTACAGAAAATTTCTAAAAATAGAGCACTCAACATAAAAGTGCGGCTTCTTACAAAGTACATTATTGGGAATGGTGGACATCTGTAAACAAGTTTACTGTTCTCATTTTCTCGCTGATTAGGTAAATACACTCAATAATCTAGTTAACTGGTGTAGTTACGCGGCTCCTGACAATGTAAAGTTTGTAGCTACTCATGAGGTGGTCTCATATCACCTTTGATATCGCGCAAGAAGCCTTTCCCCTAGGCCCTGCATCACGAGAGTTTCTCGATTTTTCGCTGAGAAACTGAAACTGCATGAGCGTTTGAGGAGCGCAGAAAACCGCGTGGACAAAGAAACGTTAGCGGTCTGCGCCACACGAGACGAACCATGTTCTTTGTTTGGACATGACTGATTATGGCTCCCGGCGTACCCTTGGCTTTCGTCGGCAGTGCATAACATTGGCAATCACATACAATTACCAAGCTAGGTGTTAACCTTAAACGATCTTAAAAGGTCGCGATTATCACTTTGACGGTAGCGGCAAGTACGCACGAAAAGAAAAGCGAAAAAAAAAAGCGAACAAAGGAGTTCATATTTTACCTACAAAAAAAATTCACGCAAAAGGTCATCTGGCAATTGTCTAAGTATTCGTAAGCATTGTGTCACTTGTTCATCTCTGCGCAGCCCGGTGTCATTATGAACGTTATGAAACTCGATCCAACCAGTATAAACGACAGCGCTGCGGCGACACGAACTGCTGCGGACGGCAGCGCAAGGTGGATTGATGACGCAAGCAAACTACTGCAGAGTACTGATAGCTTCGTGCGAGCTGTGTTCTCGCCACTTATTTTGCGTTGACGCGAGAGGCAGCACGAAGGTCAATTCGCTCGCTGCTATGGGCCATATCTTAAAAGCGATCGTCTCACGTGATGGACGGACGGACGTTTCTTCTCGCTGAGTAGGCATAGAAATGTTTACGCATTAACGTCCCCATTCCACGCGCGCCACCAAGCCAATCTTTGGCCAAGCTGGCCCAACCAGCCCGTACGCTAAGGATTGTTTTTAGCACATCGATGACGTAGTGTGGAAAATGCCTGCCTCGAGCCGTAATCACCGCGTCGAATTAAGAAAGATGGTTCGCCTCTCGTGGCGCAGACTGGTTGACGTGAGAAGACGTCAACAGCTGACGTTTCTTGCACACGTGCTTTTCTGCGCTTCTCAAGCGCTGAGTTTCTGCTTCCCTGTAAAAAAAAAAAAGAAAGAGAAACTTTCCTGTGGTGCAGCGCCTAGGAGAAGGACGTTTCTCCCTATTTGATAAGTGATATGAGATCATCTCGTCAATTCGCTAAATAATTTGCATTGTCATGGCTAAATTCAGAGCGCGAACTACTACTAGCAAGTAGCGCCGTGTCCTGTCTTTTCTTGTGCCTTAGCTTGTGTCCCAGTAGTTCGCGCTCTGAATTTAGCCATGCTTCCATACCAACTCGCCCATTTTCCCCTTTCGATTTACATTGTCAATAACCGGGTAAATACTCTAATTAATTATATTATTTAGTGTATTGACCTAATGAGCGAGAAAATGAGATAATCATGTTTCCCGACGTCCGCCATTCCCGATAATCTGGTTTCTTAACAGCTGTATTTTCGTCACGAGTTTCCGCCCCCGCCCCCCCTTTCAGGAATTTTTGGCAGACTTCGCAGAAATATCCGGTATAAACGACTTGCCAGAGTAAGTTTCCTCTAACAGTCCCTCGTACGTTTCCTCAATATGTAAAGCATGCGTAAAGGAAATAAATGTTCGTAAGTGCAAATTTATGCGTGTGGATAGAGAGACTAACCAACTTATTTCCCTATATAATCTGAACGGTGTACTATTAGAAAACGTGCCCCCAAAGTATTTCGGTGCCCACATCGCATCCAGCCTGACGACCACTTGGAGTTTTGTTCAACGTGCATCCTAAAGCAACGCATACGCGATAGGTATTTTTTTTTTTTTTGCATTCAGACTTTATCGCAATGGTGCAGCTGCCGCTGCCGGGGACCAAACCCGCGACCTCGTGCCCAGCAGCAGCAGAATCCCTCGCAGCCACCGAGCAACCGTCATGCAAGGAATGAGATACGGACACAAGCAAGCAATCTTCAATGGTTTACTTGGAGGGACCAGAGTGGAAACCTCGCATTGCTTACCGACGGAGGGGTAGCCAGGTGTCAGGGGGTCTCCCCGCATGTAGGCGGCACTTTGCCTCTGGATGGCGCTGCCGCTGATCCAGATCGAGTCTGGGAAGGGCTGGGTGTCACCTCGCGGCGCCAGGTCGCTGGCGTCCGGGAATACCACGACGGCCGCGGCGCCTACCCGCTCGGCGTTGCGCACCTGCGCGCAACGCAGCGCACATTATGCGAACAGGCCGCTGCTGGGTCCAGCATGTATTACGACGCCGTCGTCTTGGCGTCACGATCGGCGTTTCGCATCACTTCAGCAGAAGCGTAGACATTTCTCCTAGGGAAACTCCTAGCGCGTTCCCGTAGTTTGTGAGGACACGCTACAAAAGATAGAACAAGGCGATCTTCATTCGTGTGCTCGCAATAGTCTAAAGAACACGTGCTGTGACTCGGGAATGCAAACAGTGAAGAGGTGTATAGTGAGCAAGCACCTTTGCCGGCCCTGCAGGTTATATATATGTCTACGCTGCAAGGCTCGCCTGAGCCCCAGCGAAATCCAACAATTTCGGCTCTTACGCAAGCAGACGTATACCGCTTGCAATGCCTCCAGGCTCTAACCTGAATCTCTGTTAACGTTCCGATTGCTAATTTGGTAGAATCAGCGAGCGAATGGATAGTAGCAGAAGCGTTCTTTTGCTCGTGTGGCTGTCGTTCCTTCAGCCGTACTTCACTCGGTAACCGCACGCTCGCGTACAAAAACACGTCATCTCGACTTTGTACGCATATACGCATCAGCTATAAAGGGCGCGACAGCTGGAGCACTTAAGCGGACACAAATCGGAAGGTGCCCGGAAAAACTCGGAGACCTCGCGGCATATTCGAAACGGGTCTCCATGGAGTCCTCAGGCCAGACGGGTCGCATCCCAGAGATCTACGGTAGATCGGAAGGGCGTCAATATCTTTATGCGACGAGCGACTACGCGTACTGCCGAGCGCCAGGCCTGATCAGGTATCTTTGAACGCGAATGACCGCGACGTTACCTTTTAATATCGTGAAATAGTTGTCAAGACGAAACAGGACATATCTTTGAGCTGACTGTCTTTCTTTTTCCCCCCCGCATGCTGCTTCATAAAGCGTGAACCAGGTACAAAAAAGAAAAAGCACGATCATCTATACCTTTTGTCCACCGGTTATCTTTCCAGACCGTACCAGGATAACCTTGCCGTGCAGGTCCGTATCCCTGAAGTAGTTGTAGTCTTGTTCTCTGCCGTAGTTCACGTATACCGGAGGCCCCTGGAAAGGAGGAAAGCGAAGGCACCAAAGGCGAGATGTGTGCGCTGAGTGACATATGTGGTGTTAGATCATTCAGTTAACAAGCGCGATGAAGAAATTGCATTTGGATGGGGGCAAAATGCGAAAACACCCGTGTACTTAGACTTAGGTGCACGTTACAGAACCCCAGGTGGTCCAAATTATTCCCCACTACGGCTTGCCTCGTAATCAGATTGTGGCTTTGGCACGTAAAGCACCCCCCCCCCTTTTTTTTTTTTGATGTTTGAAACTGAACGTCTCGGCCAGTTGCGTCGGTTACTGATACGGCTCGTTTTTCCTGGCAAGCACGTGCGGCTGTGTCAGGATTTGGCGCGACATTCTATCAGTCAACTTTCGCCCCACACTTCTTCAGGGGGTGTTTCCGTCAGACGAAGCAGTGGAAGGCGCTCGGTTTCGATATTGCCTCAATGGAGCTTTGAAATTCGATTGTGAATATGTCGAATTAAGTGCTATTTTCAAGGTTAATAAAAGTGGGCATTCGTCATTTAAACCAATGGCACCAAGGCACTGATATAGTTAATTATTGGATAGATGTTAATTAGTCTTCTGAAGCTAACGTTATTTGCGGCAAAATATGTCCACCCCTAGGAACTCCGCTGAAAAAACGCCACGTTCGCTTCGCTTTTAACTTTTTAATAAAAAATCTGTATGGCCTAAACAAAAGAAGACAAAAGAAAAATACCCTGTATACATGCATGTGCGGGATTCGGTGTATGAGGGCAAGCGAACGTTTGGCCTTCTAGCGTGGCAGCTTTGAAAGTCTTTAGGAGGGTCAGAAAGCACGTGTTATCCTTTCTCTCTCTCTCTCAACAGATGACGACGATCGAAGTGAGGAGCGGCTTCCTAGGATAAGCCAGTTGAATACAGAAGGAATACTATAGCCGAAAGAAAAGAAAAACATTCAAGTGTACGTATAACAAAATGAAACTGAAACATAAAAAGAATTAGAGTAATTGCTGCACGTTTTATGCGCAATAAACGAGCCTTTTGTGATCGTCAAATAGTTATTTGCCCAGATATGAGGCAGAAGCACTATCGGCGCTTCCCGTTTGGAGCGTTGTGTTAGCCATTATTTTTGTTACCACTTCAACTCACTCATTGCGACGACGAATCGCAACACCCTAGACAGTCGCTGACGAGTATAGACGCCGTGACAGCTGTTGGTATTTAAAGGAAGCGTTAGTGCAAGTTGCATACAATAGGCATCCTATGCCGAGCGGAAGTTTCCAAAGCTAGGCCCGCAGGCTCGTTGACGCTGTATCCATCCGTCCGTATCGTCATATTTCTCTTCTTTCACGTCTTGTCCAAGTTGTATTGCAGAGTTTCCCACAAGCATACTGCACCCGTAAAGCCCAGAAACGCACCTTATTAAACTGCATATCCATCGTCAGGCAGCGAAACAACGCAAGTAATGACAGATGAGCCATGATCGAGCAAATGATAACACCGAAAGCGCACGCAAGCAAAAGTCATGGCCATTCCGCCCTGAGAAGGTAGGTGACCAGCGGAGCTGTAAACATCGTGGTAAGAAAACTTGTGGTAACGACTGTATTGCATCACTCATTACATCATCATCACTCATTACATCCCTATGGCTTTGAGGTCGCTATGGTATACACTGATCGGCATACTCGCAACTGCAGACACAATATTTGATGATGTCAAATCCATGCACCTACGCCACTGGGTGGTCGGTTGGGCCGGATCGGTGTGGCATCGCAAGCGAAATGTCCCCGAAGCGTGTAAACCACTCCCTTTTCGGTGCCGACAGGTCCACGTTCAGTTCACCGACAATGACCGGAGGGGTGTGTCATCGCAACTAACGCACACAGAGTGAGTAGCCATGAACTTTTCGACATCATATTTCGACATCGGAGAGACTTCTTTGCGTCTCTTCGCCGCATTCTCCGATTCGCGACAGGCGTCTGGCCTGCCGCTTCCGGTCGGCCTCTCGGGCACGGCGGTCGTCCGAGTCCGCGCCGTGGGGCTTCGTAAGTGAGCTGCTCTTCGGGAGTCCTAACCACGCGTGGCTTCCCCATCGCAAATCATGCTCAACACTACCAAACTAGGTTTCTCCGAGGCAGCCGACGACAGGTTTCGGCATGCTGTTCTGTACAGATGTTGTTTGCGTGATTCCAAAGAATGTAAGCACTGCTCGCTTACCTTTGCTGAGGGCCTGTAGCTTTTGCCTTACGAGGCTATGAGCCATTGCATTTTTTGCTTGCTTACAGGGGTATTAGTGTTGCGCGGGTATGAGCCATTGATGATGATAGTTTTGTGTGCGGACACGAAACTTCTATGGCACTCTAGCCATACACAGCTCCGCTGTAATATAATTCTAAGCCTTGCTTACCATGCCTGTGCCACGCGGTGAGTAGGCCATGTATGCAGGGGATATGTACGTATTTCCCGCTAGCACCATGGTATCTCTGGAAGCACATGTCAGCAGCAGCTGATTGTCTTTGTACAGCATCACCTGCGCCGGTGTAGAAAGACGGCTCCTGAGCATTATCAAGCATATACGCGCAGGGCGATGGCTCACGAAATAAATGCGAGCCACACCGCAGTTTGTTTCGTCAACTTATAGCCATACAACGCGCTCCTATACGGAGTTAGTACGGAAATACAGGACGACAAAGCAGCTGGAACTGCGACTGTTTACACAATAAAGAACGATTACAGCAAACACAAATGTTTGAGTGAATAAAGGAAAAGGTACCTGCCGAAAAAGACGCCACAAATAGCAGAGAGCAACATTTTGTTACTCCTCGCCACAGTCATAAGGAAACCTACACGCAAAGCTGCAACAATGACTCAGAAGTTTACCTCCGGCAGTGACACAGGCACATAATGCAGAATGAAGTGATATTACGCTACGACGGCCTGCCAGTGTATTACGTTCACATATGTGATTTTAGGACCAGCGCATTTTAACAAAACGTGGTTAAATATATGTTTCAACTTAAGTTCTCGTACGGCGGCTTCATAATCCCACCTCGAATAAACATTACCAAAACGCTTACATATGTTAACACCTTTGTTCACTTCCCTGTGGTACTCGACTACAGGGTACACTTGATGTTACACAGTGAAAAGAAGATTATGTGAGAGGCGTGGAAGACAAAGTGGAGGCAGTATTATCACTAGCAACGAAGTTGTCAAAACATTAGAATTTGAACCGAGCGGAAGGTTCACGTCCGCAACAGTGTTACAGGAATTCACAAAACAAATATGGCTATGAGCTGGCATGAAATTTCCACAAAGTTGAGCACGCAGCTAGTGCTACTCTCGCTGGCGATCTAGCAAGGACAAGATACAGAATCCTTATGGTAGAATTGCGGTCCAGATCACACTGTATTATAGAGTTTCGATAGGGGCATTAGCATAAGACTAGCATTCATGCTTTTCTCAGGTTCATTTTGCGGACGGCATAGAACACTGAGAGAATGGATTAGAGTATTATCCCGGCGACATGTTGCGATTGTGCCACGAGGGGTATTGTCTCTGGAGGTTGTGTGTATGTGCGTGCATGTGGTTGGGGAAGAGGGGATGGGGTGCCAGTCATCTGGTCCAACGAAATGAGGTCCCTTTTCTGACACGTTGCATGCAGGCTCCATTTTCTTAGCTGATTAACGTCACGGGGTATAGATTGCACTGGCACATATTACAGAGCTTTAGATTAGGGAACGCGCATGAGGCTTGCCCTAATTCCGCTTGAGTACTCCCGCAAGCCGCTTGGTTTCCAGTAAAACCCAAGGAGACTTCGGTTGCACTATTTTTTAGTTCGAAAAGTGTATGCACTTGTGAAGCTTCATGTCAAGGGGAAGGGGATGGTATACGTTTCATTCTGTAGTGCGGAAATTTATGTGATGTGGGATATGAGGCTGTTGTAACAAAGCGCACCCAGCCGTATTGCTGAGCTCCATAGTGTGGTTTGCTTCTCGAGGGTCACTAGATCGCCGCAGGAACCGCAGACAAATGTCGACTTAAAAGCAACGAGATGACAACACTGAGGTCGCATTATATATATATATATATATATATGTAGTCATAGCATAAGAAGCCCACAAAGACACCAAGGACCACACAGGGGCAATTCCTTGTACTTACTAAATGAATTCAATTAATTCAATAATTTAAATAATTAATTAATTGCAGTTGCGTTTTATGCCCCAGTACCACAAGAGCACCGCTCTTATACCAACGTTACGAGTGTCGCTCCTCATCTCCGGACAACGTCGGCACAGCCGGAAGTTTCCATTACGCGCGTCGTCGTTCTCCTTCGCCGATGCACGGTTCCTCGTGTCCTCTTCCTCCGGCCACTTCGTCTGCTGACCATCGCTCGGAAAACTAGATACGGCAGCTTCAGGAGGGAAAGCTGCATCTTTAGGACTACATCGGACCCCTCCGGAGCGCCCGTATAATATACTGTTGGTGTGTGTTGAAGGTGTGTCGATTGAAGCCTTGGTTGACACGGGTGCTTCGATTTCAGTCATTAGTGCCGATCTGTGTTCCCGTTTACGAAAAGTGAAGTCATTCTATAATGACCCATCCCTTCGTTAGGCTAATGCCGTCCTTGTTCAGCCCTGCGGACTTTGCGCAGTGCGCGTTTTCACTGAAGGCATACGTCACCACAATCAGTGTCTCGTCTTGTCCTCTTGCACTCACGAACTCATTTTAGGATGGGATTTTTCTATCATCCACATCAGCTTTGATCTCTTGCCATCAACGTGTAATTCATATCAGAGATACTGAACTGAGCTCGACGCACACACCCTGCGTTTCGTCACAGCAGCCGACTGTCTGATTCCACCTGGCCATGAGGATATTCAAACATTGACTGACTTCGGATACCATCGTTGATGGTGATGCGTTCCTTGTAATATTAGGTCGCCACATCTCTAGCGGACTCCCCATCACTTCTAAGTTGGTGAGGTTTCACGACAGAAGTGCGCTAGTCACGACATTTAATCCAACTCTTTCGCCGATCGCGATGCCCCAAGGCACCCCTGTTACTTGCTTTACGGACACAGAACCTGTTATGCTTGTTCCCCTTCACATGGAAACACGACCTTTGCCTTCACCTCCTGATGATGATGGTAGTGCAGTTTTAACAGCCACGATAAATGACGATCTCACTGTGGCACAGAAAGAATACGTTTGAGTGCTGCTTCAAAAGCACATCTTTATTTGATGGCTGTGGATCCCAACTCTACTCTTACGTTTCTTCTGTTCTCCGCTCCCGACAAGCTCAGTTAGGTCTCAGGACCACGTTATCCCCACCCATCTCACTCACTCGCGGAACACCTCAAGGGGCCGCGCTCTCTCCAACCCTTTTGAATCTCGGGCTAGCCCCTCTCGCGAAGGCCTTGTCTGAGATTCCCCACCTACAGTCCATTCTCCATGCTGATGATAAGACCCTTTGGTGTACTCACGGGTCACCGGGGTAGGTGGAGTTCACACTATAAAATCCGGCCTCAACCTCATTTCCGAATTCCTTTCCCGGTCCGGTATGCAAGCGGCTCCAAAGAAATCTGAGCTACTGCTCCTTTCCACTACTATAAGTACGAACGGTCTATAAACCCCTCCTTTCTCTCACTCTCGCCGGTAATCCCATCGCCCGCACGTCATCATGCCGGGTTTTAGTCTTTCCCCTCCAAGACCACTCTTTCACCCGAGCAATACAGTCCACGATCCCCACATACCACCAAGTAACTCACTGTTAAGAACGGCCTGCTGAGGTGCAAGTTTTGCCAGCCAGGTGTGAGAGCGGCGTCGACTTTTCCTGGAAAGCCACCGCCACCCTCTAGCCACACGGCGTCACTAAGTCTACTGTGTGCGGAGAACAATACGCCGCGTCCTCGACCCTTCGTTGCGGGATTGCCGAGATGAGTTTGACGAACCAGGCTTTGTAACTGGACACGCCACCGCCGACCCGGTCTGTCGTGAGCAAGGGAGGTCCCGAGGGAACGTCTTTGGAGGCCCCTTCACACGCACCGTCCCTGACGTAAGCCCCGAGTTCTGCGAAGTCCGTCTGCCCTCGTTGGGATCCGTGAAGCCGGTGCGGAAGCCCTCCCGCTCAAAGGCGATGTCTACAATGACTGATCGAACGTTTTCCTCACCTAGGGATCGAGGGAGGACCGAGTGTATATAAATCGCTGTTGTGCGGCTACTCAGTGTACTTTCTCTCGCAGTCGTGCTAGACTGATGAACTGCAACGTCCTTAGGTAGATACTGTAAATAAACCCATATTCCTCGTTCTCGATGAGAAGCCGTCCTTCCCTTCAACAGCGTCCTCAGCGTGGATAAGTTGGACGACGGCATGGGCCAGCTACCATCTAATTCATGCCCGAGTGCAATCTTTACAACTGGTTACGAACGGTGGGATTGACCTCCCAATCCTTACAACTGGCTGACAGCGGTGAGACGGACTTTGCGACGTGGTGCTGTGTCTGCGGCGAGTGCTTGGTTCTTGCTTTGACTCTCTAGGCTTCATTTTGTGGTTGTTCTGTTTAGAACTGTAGGGAAGCTAGATTGTTGATTGTTGGCTAGGTTGTGTTTTCCTAAGTAGGTTTAGCGAGCAGGACCAAGGCAGTAAAGTAGCAATCATGGAGTTAAGCACACTGCTGAGAGACGAATTGTTGATTGCTGGCGAGGAACTGGGCCTAGATGTACGCAAAGAAATGCTAAAAGCGGAATTATTCGAGCTAATTTCCGAACAGGCCAGTGAGGAAGAAATTGAAATGGGGTTGGAACTTCTGAAAAAAAAGAAGAGAGAAACGGGACAGAGAGAGAGAAGAACGACAGAGAGAACAACAAGAGAGAGAGGAACGCGATAAAGATCGCGAGTTAAGAAAAATGCAACTTGAACTTGAAAGAAAATGTTTGGAGTTGTCTCAAGGAAGTGAAGGGGCTCTGGGACGATCAAGTAAGGCAGAATCATAATGCATGCATACAGGCTATTAAAGCCATTTGAGGTCGGGACCGACATAGGCTTGTTCCTATGCAATTTTGAAAGGACTTGCGAGAAGATGAACTTCGGACCGAGTACATGGCCACAGCGGTTGCTGTCTATGTTGCCGTGTGAGGCGGCGGAAGTAATCGCCAGCCTCAGTGCACAGGATTCATATGATTATGCGAAAGTTAAGGCTAGTCCCCTGAAGAAATACCGCCTTTCAGCCGAAGCTTTTCGGCAAAGGTTTCGGAGCACAGGCAAGAAAGATAGCGAGGCGTACCCGGAGTTAGCATATAGCTTAAAAGGCAAGCCTAGTCGAGTGGCTGAAAAGCGCGGAAGCGTACGAGAGCAGAGACAGGATCATTGAATGCATCTGTCTAGAGCAGTTTTACAAAAGCATCCCCCAAACTGTGAAACTGTGGGTGCAAGACGGAGGAAATGTAAACACTGTGGGAAGGACGGCTGAATTAGCCAAAGAGTACGCCACGCGTAGAAAGCTGAACGCCGAGGACGGTAATTGGGACGGTCGAAATGGACCGCGGAAACCATTTCCGTTGAAGAGGGGTTCGCAGACTAGACTATCGGAGCCTATAGACGTGGAGGAAAAGCCCGCAGAAAAGAGCGAGGAGAAACCTAACGGGGAAACCATACAAAAAGAGCAGAAAAGAAAATTCGAATCTTTTAGACCGATACGCTGCTATAAGTGCCACAAACTGGAACATATCACTGTGAACTGCGGAAAGCCTAGCGTAGTTTTTTCCTACGTAGATGAGAAAGACGAGAATATGGAAGTTTTAAGCCCATATCTTCACGACCTGCAAGTTAATGGCAAACCATGCAGGGTGCTAAGAGACAGTGCCGCCACGATGGACGTTGTCCATCCGCCTTACGTGACGGTAGATGACTTCACTGAAGAAGTAGCATGGATCAAACAGATTGTAGAAGAAGACAGCGTGTGTCTGCCCATGGCAAAAGTCAAAATCACTGAACCATTTGGGGAGCTAGTGACCGAGGCTGCAGTGTCCAATTTTTTGTCACTGCAGTACTCTTACAATTTTTCGAATCGTTCGAATCGGGTACTGCGTGAAAAAGGGCTTAAACTGCGAGAGGGCGTAGTACAGGCATTGACGCGAGGCCAAGCTCGTAAAATCGCGTCGCTTTCGGCTGAAAATGCACCAGCTGCTCCAGCGGAAGCAGCAACAGAGATAACTTCAATAACCAAATCCGAGCTAGGCTCGAGGGATGAAAAAGCGGTCGAGGAAAGCCCGCCAGCTGACCAGTTCAATGAGAGCGTATCGCTAGGGTGTCAACGTTTACCCCTGCAGGAAGAGCCCGCTGATGCACTTGCAAGCAAGACAGGGTCATTACTATCACCGGCCTCAAAGAACTTTGATCAGCTCTTACGTGTGGACAGAGAGTCACTGGCAGCGGAGCAAAAGAATGATGGCAGCTTAGCTAAATTACACCACACAGCTAAAGAAGGCATTGCTAGGCGCAACGTGACGATACAAGAGAGAGGAGGATTGTTGTATCGGCACTACATAGATCGAAAGGGTAGGATTCTAGATCAATTAGTCGTACCTACTGAGTATAGGGAGAACCTTTTGAGTCTCTGTCATGGAATGGGTGGTCCGGCCACCTAGGCATAAACAAATCAATGGAAAGATTACTTATGGAATACTACTGGCCTGGCTGTTTCAAAGACGTAGAAAACTTTGTAAGATCATGCGACGCCTGCCAGCGCTCGGGTAAACCAGGAGAGACATGGAAAGCTCCACTAAATGTAGTGCCCTTAATAACAGAACCTTTCAGACGACTTGTGATAGACAGGGTAGGGCCTCTACCAAAAACAAAATCGGGTTACAGGTACTTGTTTACCATGCTGTGTCCGGCTACAAAGTTTCCAGAAGCAATCCCTCTGAAATAGCTCAGCTCCACCGAAGTAGTAGACGCGCTTTTGACAGTATTTGCACGAGTTGGGTTTCCAGCTGAAATTCAGGCGGATCAAGGGTCAGTATTCACCAGCGCACTGACTTTCACATTCTTGTAAAAGTGCGGGGTAAAGTTGATACACAGTTCCGTCTATCACCCTTAGTCAAACCGTGTAGAGAGGTGGCATTCAGTGCTTAAGGGAGTTTTGCGTGCGCTCTGTTACGAGCACAAGGAGGACTGGGAGAACTGTCTGCCGGCACCGTTGTTGGCTTTGCAAACGGTTCCACATGAGGCTACAGGGTTCGATCTTGCCAGCAGAACTAGTGTTTGGGAGGACACTCCGTTCTCGCACTGAGAATGTTAAGAGAGATGTGGCAGGAAAGAGGAGAGAGTCCAACAGTGGTTGAATACGTGCTAAATCTGCTGGAACGGCTAAGCGCAACCCAAGAACTAGTCGAAAAGAACATGGGAGTAGCTCAAAAGAACGCCAAATTCTATTACGACAAGAACGCGAGGCTTCGTAGGTTTAACGTCGGAGACCAGGTAATGATTCTCAAACCTTCAAGAAAGAACAAGCTTGAAGTTCACTGGGACGGGCCCGTTAAAGTGTTGCACAAACTTTCAGATACTATGTTCTGAAAATGCCCGCTCGCAGGAAGGAGGTGAGGATGTATCACTGCAATTTCATGAAGCCGTATGTAGAACGGAGCGGAGTCGTTAACTATGCCATCAAAGAGCAGGATGGCACTAGTACCAAGTTTAAGGAGTATAAGGCGACCTCCAACTCTGAAATCGGCTTAGAAGAAGTAGTAAAATATTCGGTAAGCTCGCACGCTCTAAGACCCGAGCAGCTAGATGAGCTAAAAGAGGTGTTAGCGGAATATCTCGACAGATTCAGCAATCGGCCAGGTAGAACCGAACTAATAACGCATGAAATAGAGCTGACATCAACCGAACCCGTAAGATCAAAGTCTTACAGGGTGTCTCCAAGACAGAGAGAAATTATGGAGGCAGAGGTACAGCGCATGCTAGAGTTGGGAGTTATTGAGCCCGCTGAGGGTGACTACACGTCACCGCTAATACTGGTAGAAACCCCCAACAAGAACCTTCGTCTGTGTGTTGACTACAGGAAGTTAAATGCCATCACTAGGGATCAGCTGTACCCGATACCCAACATTGAAGAACGAATTGAAAGAGTTAGCGCTGCTAAATACATTTCAACTATAGATCTCGTGCGGGGGTACTGGCAAGTTCCCCTTTCAGAAAGTGCCAGCCGCTATGCCGCATTCATCTCACCTGTATGCACTTTTCGCCCTCTCGCACTCAGCTTCAGGCTGAAGAACGCGCCGTTTAGCTTCTCTAAGTTAATAGATATTCTCCTAAAAGACTTGCAGGAGTTCGCCTTGCCATATCTTGATGATGTAGCAATTTTTTCGGACAGCTGGGAACAACACGTATCGCACCTCAAACAGGTGTTCTCACGGTTGAGGGAAGCCGGCTTAACGATGAAAGCGGAATAGTGTAGATTTGGTTGTTCACAGGTTACTTATCTGGTCCATCTTGTTGGCCAGGGCACGAGACGGCCGGCCGAGTTGAAAATAGCTACGATTGGAGAATTTTCTCAGCCGCGCACGAAAACAGACCTTTGTTCATTTCTGGGACTTGTGGGGTACTATCAACGGTTCATTCCGAATTACTCGCAAATGGCAAGTCCTTTAACGGACGCCCTCCGAAAGGAAGCACCGAGTAGCGTACACTGGGATAAGAACAAAGAAACGCTTTCCAAAGTTTGAAAACGCTATTGGTTTCTCGTCCTGTGCTTCGCGCGCCAGACTACACAAAGGAATTCATAGTTCAATGCGACGCAAGCGACAGAGGTATGGGCGTGGTACTTAGTCAGGTCGGCGACGATAACGAGGAGCATCCTATCCTCTATGCCAGCCGTAAACTAACTGTAATAGAGGAAGCATACAGCGCTTCAGAGAAGGAATGTGCTTGTTTAGTTTGGCCCGCCCAGAAGTTGTCGTGTTACTTGTACGGAGCGAAGTTCATCTTCGAGACCGACCACTGTCCTCTGACGTGGCTCAATTAAATGTCACACAAAAATGGCCGCTTGCTCCGATGGAGTCTCACTCTGCAAGAGTGCAACTTCTCCGTTAGATATAAAAAGGAAAAGTTGCATAGCAATGTAGATGGTTTGAGCAGGCTAATTTGTATTCTGCGTTTAAGGGTCCCGCCTAAATTTTAGGTTTACTATTGTTAATTTTGTTAAGCCAAGAAGATCCCCTCTCATTTAGCAGGATTCCCTCCATGATTGCTGAATTTGTCAGCACGAAATCGCTTCAAAAATTGGCATAGCCAAATGCAGCATTTTTTTGTTTCTGCACTTATGTTTTCTTTGAAGCCTAGCGGGTCTAAACTGAGATCCAAGGTACGTGATCTCGGCGCAAAGCCGTGTTGTGGGGTTCGCTTTGCAGTTGCCTGTCCTTGTTGAATGTTTTGGAGTGGTGACATCATTACACAAGTGGTCGCTGCGAGCCAAGGCATCACCCCTGGCCACCAGCCGTTCTCTTCCTGCCCTGCGGTTGTCAGCGCTGGACAGTAAGAACGGCCTGCTGAGGTGCAAGTTTTGTCAGCCAGGTGCGAGAGCGGCGTCGACTTTTCCTGGAAAGCCACCGCCACCCTCTAGCCACGCGGCGTCACTAAGTCTACTGTGTGCGGAGAACAATACGCCGCGTCATCGACCCTTCGTCGCGGGATTGCCGTGATGATTTCGACGAACCAGGCTTTGTGACTGAATATGCCACCGCCGACCCGGTCTGCCGTGAGCAAGGGAGGTCCCGAGGGAACGTCTTTGGAGGCCCCTTCCCATGCACCGTTCCTGACGTAAGCTCCGAGTTCTGCGAAGTCCGTCTGCCCTCGGTGGGGTCCGTGAAACCGGTGCGGAAGCGTGTTCCGGACCGTGAAACCGGTGCGGAAGCCCTCCCGCTCAAAGGCGGCTCGTCTCCGATGACTGATCGAACGTTTCCCCCACCTAGGGAACGAAGGAGGACCGAGTGTTTACAAACCGCTTTTGTGCGGCTACTCAGCGTACTTTCTCTCGCAGTCATGCTAGACTGATGAACTGCAACGTCCTTATGTAGATACTGTAAATAAATCCATATTCCTCGTTCTCGATGAGAAGCAGTCCTTCCCTTCAACAACGTCCTCAGCGTGGAGAAGTTGGACGACGGCATGGGCCAGCTACCATCTAATTCATGCCCGACTCCAATCATGACAACTGGTTACGAACGGTGGGATTGACCTCCCAACCCTCACATCACTTAATCCGAGGAGTGGTCAAGCGGCGCGGCGGCCTCGACGAATGCAGAGCCAATCAACTTGTAACAGCCTTTGCCTTGAATAAAGTCCTCTATTGACTTCCGTACTGCGCCCTTACGCAGACACAAATGCATCGCATTCAATCGGCTTTAAACACTCTCTATAAAGCTGCCCTACATCTTCGGACACACGCATCTACAGCCAAACTATACGTAACAGGCCTATTTCTTCTTCTTGCAGAGTTCTTGCGCCTTCACAGGGATCGTCAACAGGGCCGCCTACCCAGCTCTGCGCAGGGTCATTGGCTACTGCAGCGGGTTGGCATCGGGCCCATTGACTTTCTTCTGCACATCCCTCAACGACTTCTTCTCAGCAACCTCCGCTGTGCCCCAATTCCATCTAATACGACCCCACATCTTCATGAGGGACGACGACAATCCCGCGCTCACTTCCACGACCCTTTCCCACCTGACACTGTCACACGCTACATTGATGCAACGTATAATTAAACTTATGGCTCCACTGCTTGTGTCACAATGCCCACACCCATTGGCATTCCAATCACTTCTACTACTGGCCCCCTTCTTACTTCCTACCTCCCCTATATCCCTTGGATTGGACGCGATTGTCCACGCGACGCAAGAAGTAACCCTTCTCCCTCCATCTCCTCCGTACCGCATTTGCTCGGACTTCATGGCGGCAATCCTGGCCCTTCTCGACAACAGACTCCCCAATAATTTTCATGACGACATTTCTGACGCTCTCTCCCTTCTCTCCCCCGCTTTAGTCACAGTGGTGTGGGTGCCAGGTCATGCGAGGATTACCGGTAATCAGCTCTCTCGTGAGATTAATAGCCGGGCGCAAGTGATACCCTGGCCTTACCCGCCCATAGAGGACAAGGCACACTCTAAGAAAACTCTGAAGCAGCACTATAAACACCTCCGGCATTCAGTGCAGACTCTTCCGCCATCCCATGCTTTACTCTCCACTGCCCAGGTACACACTCTCAGAGCCATCCAGCTCAACAGTTTGATCACTCCAGCACGCCTATATCTTTACCGTTACCGCTCCGACCCCTCATGTCCTAACTGCCCCTCTACGTAATGTTACGGTTGTCGCGTAACACCCCGGGCAAAAAGGATGCTCTACCACCATGTCTCATCGAAACGAAGGATGGATTCCTAATTTGCCTTGGTTGTCTCGAGTGGATGACCTGGCACCCCGCACTGCTTACATGCTCCTTTGTGTGTGCGACTTTAGAGGGACCCTTTCCTCGAACTGTCAAGCTCTACAGGAGAACTTTTGCGAACCAACATCGGCTAGAAGAAAGGATGAAGCCACGACGAGGACTTACAACGTCAACTGGGACAATGGATCAACCGCCTATCCACAACCAGACGCCCTTTCCGAGAACCAACAACGCGCGAAAGAAAAGGGATCCGCCGCCTATCCCCGGTCAAGACTCACTCCGTGGGTTGCCCCTGCGGAGGCAGGCTCGTGAAAGGTCGCCGGGTGCGTGGGTGCCGCCGCCAAGCACTGTGGGACTCAGTGCACATCACGTGACATTGACGTGAGCAAGATCCCGCCTACAATTTTAGTGGGCCTATTTAAGGGGCCCCGCAATGTACTTTTGACTTCATTCTCTTCTCATCTTTCACCAACCATTGAATAAACCGTGCAAGTTTCGCAGTAGAAATCGTCTCGTCCTTGCCTGGTCGCCATGGTCTACCGGATGCCTGCAGCCCACCGACAACGCCACGCTACGCAACAGTAATGTCGGTCGAGGTTAGAGAAAAAGGCGTCGCAACTGATCGGCAGGGATGGGGTACGCTACTCTGGAGAACGCAACAGTACGCAAATGTAGAGCACATCCTTTTCTCTTGCCCCGCAGCCCTACAATCATCTCACTACGTTAACCCCTGTTGTGCCATACCATGTGCCTATCATCGAGCTGCCATATTACGTGCACCACGTGGCTACCACGAGGCGACGGGAGCTGTTATACTACGTGCACCACGTGCATATCAGCGAGGCGACGGGAGCTCCCGCTTCGCGACGAATCAAGAATTCGACGCGGGTGACGTCATCACCCTGCCCCGCCTGCTTTCTGCCGACGAGAAGTCGCCAAACTGGTTCCTGCCGACGAGGAGTCGCCGAAGGGATTTAAGGGAGAACCGGCCCATTGTGAGAGGAGAGAGTCGCCTCCAGCCGTTCAGTTGGTCTGATGCGCTTCTTACTGCTTGCCACCTGTACGCTATCATCCACTATCTGTAAACATTGTATAACGTTTTTCGTTTCTTCATCTGCGGAAAGAGTCCGTCTTTCGTCCTCCACCCCGAAGTCACAACAGTGGATGGCAAGCTGTGGGATTCGAAGCCAGATAACGCTTGCTACACCGCAGGCACGAGGACCACCGGCGTCAGCTGCTTTGGAGGTGTGAGTGCCAGACGTTTGCCTTTCGCATCGCCAGACCTTTGCCGCACATGTAAATAATAAGGACAATTGCTCAAGTATTCTGAAAGGGTTGTAGTGGTTTTGTCTTAGTTCGCTTCAGGCCTTGCATAGATTTCCGGCTTCGGAAGTAAAGCTAATTTAGAGACTAAACAGGAGACAAGCCGTCAGATCGCGATGGAGAAGCTCAGGATACAGGACCTTCTTGATGTTTGTCAGGAGATGGGAATTTCGGTTGCCGCGGCAAGGCGAAAGAAAGCCAACCTGGACGTTATGAGGACCCAAGAGGTAACTGAGGAGGAAGTCGAAGAGGTTTGGGGAGAAATTGTTGAGAGGTGGAGCGAGAAAAAAAGGCGCGACGAGGCAGAGGAGCAGAAAAGGCGCGAGGAGGCAGAGGAGAGAAAAAGGCGCGAAGAGCGAGATCATGCTCTTAAAATGAGAGAACTGGAAAGAGAGCAAATTCGAATCAGCTCGGCGCGTTAAAGTCCCCTTTCCGGTGGAGACGATACGCCTAAACTGAGAATACAGGACCTGACGCTACTGTACAGGATAGGCGGTGATATCCTACTTTTTCTCGTGAATTTCGAACGCACGTGTGAAAAGATAGGGCTGGACGAAAACCTTTGGTCTCAAAAACTTCGTTCGGTTGCCCCAGGAGAGGCCGCACGCAAGTTCTCGCACGCTTGTCTAAAGAAGACTACGAGAACTATGGAAGGGTAAAAGCCGCGCTTCTTCGCAAATACCGCCTCTCTGCCGACACATTTCGACAGCGGTTTAGACAGACAAAAAGGGGCAGCGAGTCGCCCACTGAGTTTGCGTACGAGTTAACGTATAACCTAAAAGAGTGGCTCAAAAGTGCAGAAGTGTATGGAAACCACGACAAGGTGCTTGAATGCATACCACTGGAGCAGTTTTATCAAGTTCTTCCAGAGGAAGTTAGACTTTGGCTACAGGACAAACTCCCAGAAGTAGACCAAGAGAAGGCAGCGCAGCTCGCGGAGGAATATTACACGCGCCGAAACTTCCAAGAAAAACCTATTCAGGAAGATAGGCTAGAAAAAAAAGGACTATTCTCTAAAGCGGTTTTCACCTCGCAGCCCAATTTTGCCGAATAAGGAATCATCTACGAGCGACGAGTTCAGCAAAGGAGCATCGACTAAGGCTGAGGGGGCGAGGGAAGGGCTAGCAGAGACAGCCCAGTCGGCTGGGGCCGCTAAAGCTAAGGCATACTTAGAGCGCAGGTTCGAGGCCCGGAGACCAATTATCTGCTTCCGTTGCAACAAGGAAGGCCATATTTCCTCAAATTGCACGGAGCAAATCGCGTTCGCCAGCATTAGCCATTCAGACGAAAATCTGAGGCTGCTCGAGCCATATATCCTGGAGGTCGTGGTAAACGGGAAAATGTGCAGGGCACTTCGCGATTCCACCGCCACCATGGATATTACTCATCCGTCCTGTGTTTCTCCCGGGGACTATGCAGGGGGATCAGACAAGTCGCAGAAGAGCAGAGCACGTGCTTGCCAGTTGCCAGGGTAACCCTCGAAGGCGCTTTTGGAAGGCTGCAAACGGAGGCAGCCGTGAGTCCAAGTTTACCCGAACACTTTTCATATATTTTTTCGAACAAATCGGAGCAGCTTTTAGAAAAGGAGGGCCGGTCGTTCTCTACCACTCTCGCTTGCATGACATTAACGCGATCGCGGTCACGCCCGCTCTCAAAGAAACGTGAAAGCTCATCTTCAAACGAAGAAACTGACAATGTAACCTTCTCACAGCGACAGCCTAGGCCGGGAGATACGGCTGATGAAAAGTAGAGGACTCAGACTTGTGACGGATCAATTACCGGATCAGTGACAGTGGGTAAGGAGCCTTTCGAGACTCGGGGAAAACGGGGCGCCTAAGGGTGAAGTGGAAGGTCCACTGCTTAGTCCCGCATCTTCTTGCTGGGAGCAGTTTAGTAGGGTTGAACGAGAGACGGTTATCGCGGCACAGAAAAGTGACCCTTCACTAACTGTGCTGCAGGCTAATGTAAATGAAGGAGCGGCCCGAAAGAACATCTCGTTCTACACTAGGTCAGATCTCAAGTACCGGAAATGTCAGTATTTCAAGGGTCGGACATACAACCAACAACTCGTGCCAGAAAAGTACTGACCACAGCTTTTAGAGTTAGCGCATGGGAACGCTTGGGCGGGTCACTTCGGTATCGAGAAGACAAAGGCTAGGCTAGCGCAAGATTTCTATCGGTCAGGATGCTGGAAAGAGGTTGAAACACTTGTTTGGTCATTCGACGCATGTCAGCAAGTTGGTAAATCCAATTTCACTCGGAGCGAGACAGGGCAAAATATAAACTTTCTTCGATTGCCTCAGCTGTGTCTTGCCTGTCCGAATGACTGTTAGGAAATGCTTCGCAATCTATTCTTTAGCTGTTTATTCTCTTTGAATGTGTCTTCTTTGAGAGTACTATTTGTGGAGGTCTGTATCCCGGGCTCTTTATCAGGTGCGTGTTTCATGTTTAGTACAATAACCGTAATGATGATGTTGAGAGCACAGAGGGGTTAGAGCGTTTGTATTCATAGTGTTTGGTCTGGCGTTGTGGAGAGCACTGGGAGGCCGGCAAAGCCTTTTCCTTAACCCCATCAAGGACGTCACTCAATCAGCATATCATATACGTTGAGCCGCGTCGAACAGCTCGACTTCTGGATGTATTATCTGGCGGCGGGGATGCTGTTGTGCCATACCAGGTGCCTATCATCGAGGCGTGCGCCACGACGTAGTGGCGCCTCGTGGTAGCCACGTGGCGC